>NW_007726870.1:492064-494867 GCF_000696425.1 Galeopterus variegatus | reverse complement strand
CAAAAAAAAAAAAAAAAAAAAAAAAAAAGTACAGTCCACATTTCTCACCATGTTTTAGCATTTTTTTTTTTTTTTATTTCCATATCTCTCCAAAAGGTTTGGCCTAATTTCAGTTTCACTAGGTCTGCCTACCTATGCTAATTCAACTTTGTCTTAAGTATCGTAGATATCAAAAGTGTATCCTGCTGCTTAAGTATATTGCATTCTTCATTAAGGATTGAGGGATATATGTACAAAGTAATGAGTACTCATGTGAGTTTCACAACCATCACAAAAATCACTTGTTTTTCCGTGGCTGTTTTTTGTATGCTGATTTCAAAGCCTCTGCCAAATGTCTCTCTCTTTCTCATTCTCGCTCTGTCTCAATTGTTTTAATGAAAACTTCACTGTTAACATGATTGCAGTGCATTTAAATGTTAAATATCTCAAGGATCATTTTTATATTAATAAAATGTATTTCTAATAAATTTAAGGTGGAGAATGTTTGCTACTCCACTTGCAACCTGTTTGCTAATAAAAACTATAGAATAAAAGGAACCACTCCTCTTCCGATCTAAGTAGTTTTGTTCCAGGCCTTCGTGCAAGTACATAGGAACTTCAGAGTTATCTCAACCACCTTATCCTAGCAAACATAATTTGAAATTTACAAAAATAATTGAAATGACAGTTCTGCCAGTGTTTGCTTTCTAGTTAGTATAATATAAGCCTAAATGAAGTTAAAGCCTGATATTTTACTCATACTTCTATCTCTAAAAAAATAGTTATTATTTCTATTATTCTTTATATCCTTCATATTTATTACAGTGTACATCTTAGGAGATGGAAAGATTGGAGGTATTCCAGAGATCCAAAAGGATTATTTACACGGCTAAAGTATGCACTTGGGTCCGCCATAACTCAATATAAAATCATGTGGACAATGGGTCAGTGGCCAATACTTTACCTTTACTTTCCTAAAAAATGAAGGGATGCAGCTCAGCCCAACTCACCCGTGTAGGCCCAGGAAAGATCCATTGGATTTGATGTGCAGGAAGGTATCTCAGCTATAGTGCCAAATGTGGCCTATCCTCAGATCTACACAGACATCTCATAAAAAATAAAGAGTATGGAACGTCACCTCAGATACACTGAATCTTAATATTTTCACTTGGGTCTCATGAAACTGTGCTTACCACAGAGTACTAATTTTCAGAAGAAGAAACTATGAACTGAGGTATTTAATGGTTTGCACGAGAATTCAGATTTTCTGTGTCCCCATCTTCTCTCACAGCTACATTATGCTGCTGAATATATTCCATGGAACACAATGTCAATAATATACTTCAACAAACCACAAACTCTTTACAGTATAGCCTTTCATAAACTGTGGCACAATTAGTATTTCCATTGCAAATCTCCTGTCCAACTTCACATGGAAATTTGGAGAAAAAGTTTAGCCCTCTTGAAACACTACACCAGCTGGCATTTATGTGTGNAAGAGTATGGAACGTCACCTCAGATACACTGAATCTTAATATTTTCACTTGGGTCTCATGAAACTGTGCTTACCACAGAGTACTAATTTTCAGAAGAAGAAACTATGAACTGAGGTATTTAATGGTTTGCACGAGAATTCAGATTTTCTGTGTCCCCATCTTCTCTCACAGCTACATTATGCTGCTGAATATATTCCATGGAACACAATGTCAATAATATACTTCAACAAACCACAAACTCTTTACAGTATAGCCTTTCATAAACTGTGGCACAATTAGTATTTCCATTGCAAATCTCCTGTCCAACTTCACATGGAAATTTGGAGAAAAAGTTTAGCCCTCTTGAAACACTACACCAGCTGGCATTTATGTGTGTGTATTTCCATATTCAATCAGATTTACAACAAAATAATTGCAACAAATTCCAAACCACTTTACCTTGGAAAAATAAAACATATATTCCATAAAATAAAGTATATGTTCCTTCATTTACTAATCATACTTTTATACTGAAACAAGCCATTGTGTATTTATAACACAATTTGGTTTAACTGAATTCATTGTTCATGGATTTTCCCCTATGTAATCTTTTTATGTTGTCTATATATTGTGTAGATTTATTTGGAAAGTGCATACCTTAATACGGTAAAATAATAATAATAATAATAACAAATTACTATGCATGTGGAAATCTCCTGTCTCTTCAAATTCTATTTTACATATATTTATCATGTGTCCTTATTCATTAAAATATGTTCTTTTAGTATCAGTATGCCACCTAGCTTTTTTATGCTTTCTAAAATATTTTGGGACTATTCTGAAGATTGCGCAGGGTGATGGAATCTTTGTGGTGGCTCTAACAACATAAAACTTTGTGTCCAAAATTTTAAAAAGTGGTGTTATTTGCTTGCCTATTTCCTCATTATATGAGAGTCAGAGTGCTAAATCCTAAACTAAAGTTGGTCTGAATGAGAACTATCTGAGATGATTTTTTTTTTTTTTCTTTTTTTTCCTCGCGCCTTCACTGTCTGGAAACATCCAGCATGAGGGAGATAGAGTACCTGATTTAAGCTTTTTGCTCACTTGCATATTTGCTCACGAAAACAGAACACATCCAACTAAAAGTTATTTATAATCGTCCCTTTCGTAAGTATTTCAAGTGTTCCTCTTTGTGGCTTTTTTTTCTAAAGGAGCATAGCAAAATAATCAATTTTTTAAAAAGAAAGAAAAAAAGAAAAAGAAACCTCTGCAACTTCGCAACTCGCCAAGTTTCGACCGGCGGTGCTTTCCCATTGCTGCTGCCACCTAGTGGCAACCAAGTGTAAATC
>NW_007726870.1:487695-491595 GCF_000696425.1 Galeopterus variegatus | reverse complement strand
CACCTAGCTTTTTTATGCTTTCTAAAATATTTTGGGACTATTCTGAAGATTGCGCAGGGTGCTGGAATCTTTGTGGTGGCTCTAACAACATAAAACTTTGTGTCCAAAATTTTAAAAAGTGGTGTTATTTGCTTGCCAATTTCCTCATTATATGAGAGTCAGAGTGCTAAATCCTAAACTAAAGTTGGTCTGAATGAGAACTATCTGAGATGATTTTTTTTTTTTCTTTTTTTTTCCTCGCGCCTTCACTGTCTGGAAACATCCAGCATGAGGGAGATTACCTGATTTAAGCTTTTTGCTCACTTGCATCTTTGCTCACAAAAATAGAACACATCCAACTAAAAGTTATTTATAATCGTCCCTTTCGTAAGTATTTCAAGTGTTCCTCTTTGTGGCTTTTTTTTTTCTAAAGGAGCAAAACAAAATAATCAATTTTTAAAAAAGAAAAAAAAAAAAAGAAAAAGAAACCTCTACAACTTCGCAACCCGCCAGTTTCGACCGGCGGTGCTTTCCCATTGCTGCTGCCACCTAGTGGCAACCAAGTGTAAATCTATCAGCTACTTCCAGGAAATAAACTGCGAGGGGCTTTTAAAACAACGGAGCAGCCAAGTTGATTCTCCTACTGTATAGTCCTCATTTCACCAGAAACATGTGCTACCAAACAGAAAAAAAATAAAAACTTATAAAGTTTTTCATCAACACGGAACAGAGAGGCCGATAAAAAGTTCAATGAATGCTTTGGAGAAATACAATGCATTGTCTAAATTGCATTTACAAATTTACCAAAGCTTCTTTTTGTGTGTGATTTAAGACTTTCAAGTACTAGATACGCTGCCCTCCACAGAGCACAAAAAGAAATTAAAACAAACAAAAAAAAGTAGAGATGACTGGAAAGAGAGATGAGAAAAACCTGAGATAAGCTGTGTGTTTTGTCTACTAGTTAGTTATGCTTTCTAAATCCTGAAAGTGATGTTTGTGGTTATAGTTTGTGTTCTGTGCTTTACCCCAGATCTTCTGTTTATACTCTGCACATTGTACAGAAAAGAATGACTCTTCCAGAAATTAATGCTGGCCTTTCATCAAGTAGGGCAAATGAGCCGGCATCCTTGGAAAGGGTTAGACAAGAAGAAAGCATCCCTTCTAGTCTTCGAAGGTAAACTCAAGGGACAGTTAATTTATTACCTAATTTTCTGAAGGAATAGTGACCACTGACTTGAAGCAGAGTGGGTGTTTGGAGCACAGAAAGGAAGATTAGAAGTACATAAGTTGGTGGCACTGCAAAAACAAAGGAACAGGAATATTTTATAGACTAAGGTTAAAAGATTGAATATGTTATCAGAATTGCTAAAAGTATTTTGACCTCTTTCAGCCTCATATCCCAAAATTTGGTTGTAATTGTCAGCTATTCTTGCAGATATCCCAAAATGTCACTGTGCGATGTGTAAACAATGAGAGGCAGTATGGAGAGAAAAGACTGGGAACGGTGTTATCAGGAACCACTGAGCAAGACACCAGTCAATTTGAGAAAGAGTGTGAGTCATCTAGACGAGTTTGGAGAGTCAGCGAGCCTTGAATGCTAGAATAAGTTTGAAATCAGTCCCGAAGACTAGCCCTTCCCAAAGGCTGTTACACAGGATGGCACTTCTGCAAGATGCCCAAAGCTCTTGTTGCTACACAGGTCACTGTCAAAAGAGTTGGGGATGTGATAGAGTAAAGTGTTTCTCATAAGCTAATGTTCACAAATGTATTTGATCCCAATTTATTTGTTTGTTTAATAGGATTTTGCCACAAAATACTGGAAAACCCTGCTAAAGAATTGGAGCTCCTGCCACATAGCAGCACACTGAATAAGGAGTGATATGTTCATAAAACATTATCCCAAAAGACTGAAATGAGTAAAAATACCAAGAAAGTAGAATTGATTCAGATCACAACTAATTCACAGTTTATGATTTGTTTTCTTGAACTATGCTCTAAATTGAAAACTCTTTAAAAAAAAAACAAGTATTTTAATAGATTTGAGTGTAACAAATTTGATCCGAAAAGAGAAAGCGGATAATTACGAATAAGTCTCATTTGTTCACTGAAGCACAAATGACGGTGCCTCACACTAGATCAAGAGTGTTAGTTGCTAAAATATTTGTAAAAGAAGTTTAAGGTTATTTTAGTTGAAATTATCTAATTCAGAAATTGTTCTAATGATGGGGACAAGTGGATCTTGATAGAAATATTTAAAACTACTGAAACCAGCCCCATTGTTTATGGGTATCCAATAATAAGAAGGCGAGAGTTCATAGTAGGCTTGTAGCCCATTCCTTCCTACAGGTTCACTAGAGGGGAGGGTGTTATGTGACTTTGGCCAGACCTCTTTGCAAACATTATTAATAGAATGCACTAGTGAAAAATGCTAGGAGTCTTTATAAAATGTTTTAGGAGGAGATATCTGATCAATCTAGATTGCTTATTGTAGATAAACCTGGAATTTATGGTTTATGGAGAATGATGGCTGGAAAACGGAGTAGTCTGGCAAGCTGTCTAATTACTGGGATACAAAACAGGGATGTTCGAAAACTAAAATGGCTAATTTTTATGATCGATACATCTGCATGTATTGCTCAGAAACCTCACATGTTAATCCCAAACCAAATGTGAACCAATGTAGGAGAAAATTAATATTTGGGGAGCTGCGTTTGAACATTTTGAGCTCCTCCAGGGAAAGGATATCTCAATGTTTGCCTATATCCTTTGAATCCTTAGTAGATCTGGTTCCTGGTTGAGAGCCATGGTCTGTCCTCAGTCTAATTTGACACTTCAACCCTTTGTGGTAGTGCAGATTGGCAGAGTAGACATGATTAACCTTCAGACCTATGGATTAAAATGATTCTGGCACTTTCAACAAGAAATAAGGGTTTCATAAGAAATATTTAGGATAATAAAGATTTGTTCTGGGATAGTTACTTGAGTATTCTTGTTATAAAGTGGCAAAAGCCTTGACTATAGGGGAAAATATTAATAATGGAATTTGGGGAATATAGACTTAGAACTGGGGCAATCGGCTAAGTGAAAAGACAAAGAATGCAACTAGAAAGAAAGTTAATAAAGCCACAATATTCCCTGGCTGATAATAGCAATCCTGGTAAAATCTAGAAATCTATACGAAACACTAGAACATGGGAAGAAAGCCTTTTTTTTTTTTCTTGATTTAGTAAAGACATTGTATTTAATCCCAACCCAGGTGAAAACAGATTCCAGAGGTTATTCTGTTAAGAGCTGGGACACTTTATGGAGAAATAAAAGCACAAGTCTGAAGAATTCCTGCTAGCATGATTTTTGGAATAAGTGATCAGGGAGCATGTCACTGATTTTGTAGACAGCTAAGTAAAAGGAGTTGTGTATGTGTCATGACTGATCCTCAAGTGGCTGAAAACTGTTGTGAGAAGCTGCTTTTCGATGGTTTAATAAATACTGTTTTGCAATGTTTAAAGTTAAGGTTTCTGAAGGTAACCTCCCTGCACTCTCTTTGACCAACAGATGCAATACTGCTTTCAAAACAGTCAATGAGTGAGAGCAATCCAAGGCTGGCTGTATGCTGATCAGAGAGACACACCTAATTCAATGCTGTTTAAACAGAGTATGATAGATGCGAAAGTATATCATCAACTATGCTCTGGAGTGGAGGGAGAAGAGAGAAAAGGTAAGAAAATATTCAGAAGATAGCAGCGGATCTGCTAGATCAGGGACCATGCGTGGGGCTAAGTGATGGGAGAAAAGATTTGTGCTATTGAAAAAGAAGGCATCCTGGGGAAAAAATTGAAAGAAAGAAAGAAAAAAAAGAAAAGTGGGGAGGGCCGGCCCGGTGGCGCACTGGATAAGTGCGCCGCTTGGGAAGCGCGGCGGCGC
>NW_007726870.1:474436-486994 GCF_000696425.1 Galeopterus variegatus | reverse complement strand
CGAGGGTTGCAATCCCGTTGCCGGACACGGAAAAAGACAAAAAGACAAAAAAAAAAAAAAAGAGAAAAGTGGGGAGAGGGCCCAATAACTGCCTTAGCTGGGTGAAGTTGTTCATATGACTCTTGAAAAATAGGAAGAACAAGGAAACTGATGGGGCTGCCGTGATAGAACCCATAGGATGCTCTAGAGGCTTGTTGGGGAAATTATAAAACTGCTTGGCTCCTCCCATATCTCTTAATGTACCCCCTCAATTTTGTCAATATATTGCAGCGTGGAAGGATTCAAACACTATCATGAAGCTCATGATTTAGAATGAAAACTACTTAAGCCAAGGGCTAAATTGACCCCATCAGTTAAAGCCATAGATTTGAAAAATATTAATGGATAGATTGGAATCTATTCCCCCTACCCCTGGTGGGGGATCCAAGGCCTTTTGCTTTGAAATGGTCCAGGAATTGCATATAAGACTTCTTAAATTACTGTATACACTCCCTCACTGTATAGTAATTCCCATGGGGGATAGAAGGAAAGCATTCTAAAAGATCAAGGGTAAAACCGAAGTTATAGAGATGCGATTGTGGTGGGCAATGATATGACAATCGTGCTACAAATTAGAAAATGTGACTGGAGAAAATGTTAAATATTCTGTGGTTACGTTGTTGCTATCTGAAGATATAATTGGAATGGAAATTGTGTGTCAGTGAGGGATCCTGGCCTTACCACACTCACAAGAGTCAGCCCTTTCCTCAATTTTAATTGGACGTGATAAACTAAAATCTTTGGAATTGCCCAAGTCTGTCGTGGATATCACAATTTAAAAAATGAAGGCTGACCAGTAGCTCAGCTGGTTAGAGCATGATGTTATAACACCAAGGTCAAGGGTTCAGATACCCAAATCAGCCAGCTGCCAAAAAAAAAGAAAAAAATGGGAATAGATGGAGTCAAGTAAGTATTCTTAACTCCCTTTTTATCAGCCTGTGTAGAGAGTATATAAAGTGGATTGTTCGTGTAAGCCACTAGTGCATTATCAGGGATCAAATAAGGCACTTCCCCCTTATTTCTTTGGACATGCCCATGATGGTAAAGACTACAGGAGAAGTACCAGACGTACAGTAGGTTACAAGTGATTGGAAATCCATGATAGACTTGGGTAATGGCTTCTTTCTCATATCCATGCTAGGGTCCAACCAGGCACAATCTTCATTTTCACAGAATGACATTACACATACATTTGAATTTACAGTCACACTCTCATTATTTAATGTGACAAGCCTTGAACTTGATGACCATTAAGAGTAATTTACTGCACTACATTTGTGATATGATAATTGCCCCTCAGAGGAATCAGTACAAGAGGAGTTAAGGACTGGTATGCTACCCTCTTGTAACCTATGGAGACTGACTGTTTAAAATTCAAGGCCTGGCCCATTCTGTGAAATGCTGGCAAATTATGTGGACAGAGCAACCAGATACATCCCACAAACTTTGAGAAATAAATTATTATCTCTTATTTGCCACAAGAATAAAGAGTAAGCCTGGAGATTGTTGAGGCTATTTCATCCCATTAACCCACCTAGGAGTATTGCTGAGCTCTATAGCTAAGAAGCCCAAAGCTCTCAAAAGTTTTGGATTGGAGTTGTAAAATTCAGACTAGTTGTTTAAATATTTTCACTGAGACAGAAAATAGATGATTTGCTTTGTGCACAAGGTGACACCAGGAAGTAATAAATATACACCATTCAGAACAGAGAGGAAAAAAACTAACTTCTTTTAATCCACTGTAGTCTATGAATTATCCCTATCACCAGGCATGTACAGGATGGCAATTCCAAGTAGTTAAATAGATCCCAGTGGTAGGAGAGTGTCTCAACTTATGAATAGTATCTGTCAGAACACCCTGTTTTCTCTGCTCAGGGTTGTTTTCTGCAGTGCTCATTGGTAACTTGGGTTCAGTGTAGGGGATATTTAAACAATGCCATTATCTCAAAGGATGATGGCACGGAAGGCTACATACACACAGTCCTATAATATGTTTATAGGTCGTGTGGTCCAAAACCAAATCATGGGATGGATTGGCCATGCTTTTAACACACAGTGACATTTCTTAAGGAAAAAGTTAAATACTGTAGGTATAATGTGTTTAGAAAAGACTATCAATCCCTGATTCTATAAACATTTACTCTAGTCAGAAAGGTAAAATATATAAAAGATCAAAGGCCATTTGTACTTGAATGTGACACTAAAGAAACCAGTAATATATAGAGATTGCAGGCCCAATGTGTGATCACACTCCCCATGCATTTTAAGGGCTGTGAACGAATATCTGATTTCTTCTTTTTTTTTTCCCACAAGTCATATAGTAAATAGATAGCACTAACAAAGTCAAATATTAATAACCAAGAACTACAGATCCTCAAATCCCCTTTCCCCCAACCAGCAAAACCCATAGAAATTTACACTGACCAAAGTAAATAGAAAATAAAAGTCAAACCACTTAAACGGTTGACATTTAGGGATAGAGCCAGGCACTTGCTTTCATCCTTCTGAATCACCGGGTAATGTTAACAAAAAAATAAGTAATATTGTAGACATGGTGTAAAAGTTAGGGATAAGGACCAATGAGCAATAATTTAATTAACACTTGCTGATGATTAACATAATTTGAAATTTCACCTTGGGAAAAGAAAACCATTTTACTTTGCACATTGTAGCTGTTGTTTATTTTGTTTTTCTAAATAGAAAATAACTGTCTTAAAGAAGAATAGCATGTGGTCTCAGCCACATTGACTATAACCAAAATTAATTTTGAACTCCACTTAATTGTAATGAGCATAGTTGACTTAGAATACCTGATTTACCAACTGTTTTTTTTTTTTTTTTCTGTTTCTCTGGTATGCTGTGTTTTTTTGGGATATGAATTTACAATTTACAAATATATTCTCTCTTTTTTTTTTTTGGCAGGGTGAGGGTGGCTGGCTGGTAAGGGGATCCAAAACTTTGATCTTGCTGTTATCAACTCTTTGCTCTAACCAACTGAGCCAAGCAGCCAGCCTACAAACACATTCTCTTGAGATATTACTTGACTGATCCAGGACAAGTATAAGTTTTACCGTAGGAGATTGTAACAGTGTAGTCTAAAGTGAGCCATCTTTTGGTGAGTGCTTGTGATGGATGGTTATGCCCAAGTATTCACTGACTGACTATTGCCTTTAAATGTTGGGTTCGGCTTCTGGTTTTCACCTTGTAGTATACTCTGTGAAAGTGTTTATTTAGAGAGAGGGAGAGAGAAATCCATTTTCTCATTTCTAACTAGACAGTACTAGGCATGGTGATGTTTGTGATAGTGTGGGTATTGAAGAATATCAGAACAAAGTCACAGTGAAAAGAACACTGGAGCTAACGGTCAGACTTGTGTTCTGTAGAAAAATAGAGGGTCCAATCCTTCACCAATTGAAATTCTTCCAGTAACAGGAAATCACAATTCCGAATGTGGCTGGCAGTGTCCTTTGTTTTGGACATGACCTGCTGCTTTACCCGCTTCCTTTGATTATGGAATCTTTGATGCACTATTAGCCCTCCTGAGAAGAGTGATCTTTTTCCTGAGAAGAGTGATCCTTTATAAAATTTGCATAGAAACTCTACTGAAAGCATATTACCTAACCCTCTGAGACCCAGTGAATTTCAGGTGACCATTACCTCTCAATAAGAAAGGGAAAATGTGTAGGAAACCATTAATTGTGGATTCATCAGTCCCAGGCTGTAAAAATCCTGACACACAAAAGAAATCTTAAATATGGAAAAATTAACTTTTATATGTGGTCTCTTAGAATTGCTAAAAAATTATTTGCCTTTATTATTATTACATAGCTGAAAATGTTAGGCAATAAACATGACTTAAACTTTGTAATATCTGCATTAAAATACGTAAAGCACTACTGTACAAGTTATATAGTTTGTGAATCCAAGGTTATAATCATTATCATCCTCAAAGGAATAAGAGGAAGAGAAACAACAACAATGTGAACAAGCAACAAGAACAATAAAAATAATCAACATCCTATTATGTATTTAACACTGGTCTAGGCACTTTGCACACAATTTTTCTTGTTGCTGTTTTGGTAATTACAGTCATGCTGTGGGTAATTGTTGTTATCTCCTTTATATAGACAAAAGAAAATGAGTCTTAGAGAGATGAGGAAACTTGCTGAAGTCTATTAATTTATTATTAATTTATTGTTTGTTAATACTAATGTATATTTCATTTTCAATGTTGGTCCAACTGCTTATGTCCTTGTCATAGTTTACAGAGCAGCTCTCATAGAAATTGTCACCTAGCTCAAGTTCAGAGACAAGAATTCAGAGACATGGAGCTGAACAAATTTCCTTGAGAAAGGAAATAAGAAGATTGAAGCACAGACAATTCTCAGATCATATCCAGACACAATTTAAAATAACCCTCGTTTCCCCCTTTATACCACCAAATACTGAAGCAAATTAAAAGCCATAGAGAGAAAAACAAAACTTGCTATAAGTATCTGAAGCAACTTCCGTAAGTGGTGATTTCCCAGCAAAACTTGCTGAAAGTGAATGGCCTCTATACACCTCCTCACACATATTCCCCCAACACCCAAAACCTATCCTGAGATAATCCTAGAAATATTAAGAACTTGAGAAATGAAAACTTTCATGCAGAGGCTTGTGTATTCCTTCTGTTTTTTCTTCTTTTGTATAATAGTACAAAATAGTAAAAAAAAAAAAGTTGAAGATAATAAAAAGTATTTGTCTTTCAGTGAATATGGGAAATATCAGAAAATGGATATAGTTTTACCCACAATATATCTAAATTAAAAAAGGATTATATGTAAGTAAATATTACTAAATAAAGATGCCATATATCTTTGGAAACATTTTCTCCCTGGATCCTTAAATAAATGTTTGGCCAAAGTCTGCCCTTGAAATCACACAGATGATTCCCACTAAAATCACAAATTATGTACATGCGTTCCTAGGACCAAACTTGGCCCGATGCTTAATTAGTGTCTGGCTGTGATTACATCTGTGGTGTTGAATTTTCAAATCTAAATTTTCAGTGTCGCAACAAAACTTGGTAAAATTCCTTTAATTTCTGTAGGGGAAAACAACCTCAAGAGTAGTTTGTTATTTCAGTCAGACTGAGAAAATGTTTTTCCTTAATCTGACATCAATTTCCCTCAAATTCAAAACAGAAGAAAAGTGATTTAAATAAATACCATAAATAAGCGAGCATTGTTCTCTTAAGTTTGACTTTTGTATGCTGAGAAATTTTTAAGTAATGTTCTGGGCAATGAGTACCACTGTTTTCCTATTTCTGTTATCTGAGGAATGGAGGGCATTTTCCCTTTTCTTCTTTTTTTCTTTCTATGTTTTTTCTTCTACTTCATTAATCATTCACAAGTAGCTAGCTAGTAAGTACAGTTCAACTCTTGTGAGACAAATAAACACATCTTTCCTGTGCCCTTACTGCCTCTTTTTCCATTGTACATCTCACATATCAGTTACAAAGCTGGGTTGAAAATTGTCCCTCTTAGGAGAGGTGCACATTAAAGAGCATTTATTTATATATATTTCACCATGGTTTCTCATTTGTTCTTGTATCTTCAGTTGAAAAGTCTTACTTCATACTGAGCTTGAACTTAAGCAATAGTAATAAATCTATGTTATGTAAACTTTCCTAAGTACTGCTTTCAGATTTAGATTTTATATCTGTATTTGCCGCAGATCAATTTAGTCACTATTTGTATGATCAAACATGGCTTGATTATAATGTATATTAAATTTGAAATACTTTATCTGAAGTGACTCAACTCATGTAGATTGGTGCCTTCATATAAAATGTCTTTGAAAAGAAAAATTTGGAACTAACATATATTCCAATTATCAAACCTCAAATTCATTTTTTAGTCAACAATAGCTGGCCAAAATTAAATTTGATCATATTAGCTATCCCATATTTCATAATAGTAAGCATCAACTCTTATAACTTGACATCAAGTGTTTCAATATTTGATGTTCAGAAAGTGTTCTTAAGGATTCTAGTCACCTCAAGGCTACCTTCATAGCCCAAGGCTGAATTTTCACAATGCCACAGATTCTGACAGGAAAGAGAAAAATTCTTTCAACTGGTTGTTACTGATCTCAAAGTAAGGATATATTCTTTGACTCTCTTGTATCCATTTATTTCTTATAATTTTTTTGGCCATTATGTATTTCTTAGGAAGTGGAGTTAACCTCTTTTACATACAAGGATCTGGGCAGTTTGATATCAATTACGGGTATTTTGGAGACAATTTGGTACATGGGATTTGTTGGGTGAACAGTAAACTTTACCAAGATCCAAACTAAGAAGTATCCCCATACAGTAAGGAAAGAGCAAAAAGATTTTGTATCTAGTTACCTGCTCTGCATAATCCAAGGTTATAAGACATTTCTAATTTCCTGCAGTCCCAGGTTATATTATGTAGAAATTAAAATGTATTATTTCTTTCAAATATTAAAATTTATTTTTGATGAGAACAAAATATATATTTTTCTCTGTAATTTGTTACTGAACTTTATAACATCAGGGAAATCTTTCCGATATTCTGTAACTTCATGTGACATGATCAAGGGCTGTAACTTAGCTGAACATATATTATTCCTGAGTTAATATGACTGATAATCAGTATGTCTGAATTCTTTTAC
This sequence comes from Galeopterus variegatus, assembly GCF_000696425.1. Taxonomy (NCBI): domain Eukaryota; kingdom Metazoa; phylum Chordata; class Mammalia; order Dermoptera; family Cynocephalidae; genus Galeopterus; species Galeopterus variegatus. The sequence goes on along the minus strand of NW_007726870.1, from coordinate 480,274 downwards.
ACAGAAGAACCAGAAAAATAATTACCTCCATTAGAAGACACCAAAATCTTTTTATAGACTATAATCAGCGATGTGATTTACTCTTTAAGTGCCACTCCAGGACAAGGAACATTGATAAAAATTCTATTCTTCATTGCAATGGACGATGCTACTGACGCATCATATATGCTTTCTATCATTCTATTCACTGAATTACCCACATTCTTTCTCTTACTTTTCCTTGTAAACAAAGAACTTGCTTTTGCAAATAAGGAAAGCAGCATCTCTTTCTCACACACACACACGCGCGCGCATATGCTTCATATAGCTTGTGCAATTATATAGTTCAAGTTTTCAAAATCAAGAGAATATATTGACTCCCAGTGTAATAAATATATAATGTAAAAAATATTACAGCAGATAGGTAGAAATGCTTTTATTTGTAGCTGAATTAAATTTAGAAGTTTATTTAGAGAAATTTAGGAATATTTGGATTGTTATTAAATTATGTCTGATAAGCCAAAATTAGCATTTTCTTGACTTCCTTAGGTGAATTTAGATTCTGAACATCTCTCAAAGACTGAGATTTATTGTTTTATTTGTTTCTTTGAAATGTAGGTACCCTCAAATGTATAACTTTCAAAGGGGTTAATTTTCCTTTGTAATCTGAAAAAATCTTAATATCATTTGGGGATTTTTTGTATTTAAGTAGGGAAAATTGAGTTCAGTGGCAGATGGACTTTCCCTTTTGTAGATGGACTAATTTCTGCTTTTAGATTTGAAAATTTGTACAACATCAATAGGAATTTACCAAATGCATATTATTTGCCATGTGCCATAGCCATAGTCATAACTATATGGGACTTCAATGACAAAAACAACAACAGCAGCCCTGAAACACTACTTTATTTCTCCTCTTTTAGGAACTCAGAATATAATAAGAAAAATGGATCATTTGGCAAATTATTGAAAAGTAGAATTGTCATAAAGTCACAAGTTTCAGTGGAGACATATGGATGATGTTGGGAGTTGTGGAAAGTTTTTGGTAGAATATGACATGGTTCATTGTGCTTGAAGATGCCAGTACCACTAGTGGCACTAATTTTGTATCTATGGATGAGACCAAAAAGAGTATAGGTTTGAAACTGTCTCTTTGCTTTATGGTCTACATGAAGGTTGTACTTCAAGAAAACCAACCTGTACTTGATTGCAAAATTTTCATTTGGCTTGTAATTCCCTAGAAACCCATATACAACAACATTGTCTGAAGGTACTTAAATATATCTATAAAACACTTGTTATTTCCACCCTGTTCTGATATTCCTATTTATCTTAAGTTTTGCTGTTTATAGGATATACTACTGTTATTCCTTCTCCAAATATGTCTAGTCTAATAGATTTGTGCAGGAATTAGAACTACTTGGTTTATCCAAATCATTGTAGACAATCTTTGAGTGAGTAAGTATAGGTGTATGGTAGAATTGTATTCATGACAGAAATGTGGCTTTCACAAAGAAAATAAAATTCAAATAAAGATGACAATAACTTTTGCTGTCTGTAGAAAAGTTATCCCGAATTTTTACTTTATAGTTCTTTCCTAATTTTTAAATGCATTAACTGCAGGAATGGACCATGAAAAATTGTTAATGTACTTAAATAAAACAAAATAGGGCCGAGCCCGTGGCGCACTCAGGAGAGTGCGACGCTGGGAGTGTAGCGGCGCTCCCGCCGCGGGTTCGGATCCTGTATAGGGATGACCGGTGAGCTCACAGGGCTCACTGGCTGAGCGCGGTGCGGCCGGTCCCAAAAAGGACAAAAAGTAATAATAATAATAATAAATAAATAAACCATAAAAATGCCTAACACTTCACTTTCTTGTTTACATAACAAAAATTAACCCGTTTTGGATGTACAATTCAATGATTTCTAGTAAACTTATGGAATTATACAACCAGTACCATAATCCAATTTTAGATCATTTCATCACCCAAAATGTCCCTCAAGCCCATTTGCAGCCACATTCTGTTCTTACTTGTCCATTACTTACCATCAAAAAAAAAAAAAATTTGTATACACACACACATACCTAAAATAAAATATTATAGGTGATTCCTGACTTACAGACTTTGTTCTAAAATTCAATTTGTACTCACATATTTGAAATTTGGCATGAAAAAATTTACATATTTACTGAGAACTGTATTATTTATATACAGTCTAAGCAGCTGTAACAAAACAATCCGAAGTAAAATGTCTTAACTAAGATAGAAGTTTTGTTTCTCACTAGTGTAACAGGTAAGTGGTCTGGGCTGCGAGGGAGCTCTGTCTTCAGCACATGGTTTCCTTCTCTGAGTTCAAAGGCAAAACTCCAGTTTCTTCATTTGCTAGAAGAAGAGGAAAGGGGAAGAAAGAGTCAGAGGACTGAAAGTTAATCTCCTGTGGGACAAGACCACAAGTTACAGTCATCATTCCATTAAAGGACTGTAGGAGAAATGGTGACGTTCAACTAAAAGTAGAAGGTTCTATTATTGAAATGGAAAAATAGATAATAGTAAAGAGAGAGTAGTTCCTCCTCAAACACCTGGTATATTTAAACTCACCCCATGTTAAAAAGCAAGGATTGATTTTTCAAATTCATCTTTGTCTCCTCCACAGCGCCCCTCTCAGATACTTAATAAAAGTATTTTAACTAATAAATGTAAAAGTAAAATCAGACGAAAAAAAGATGTTTCTGTGCATGTTATTCATTTAGCATATGAATAAAAGCATATTTCAATGGTTTTATTGGGTTTTAATTTAACCATAAGTGGCAAGAACATAAAAGCTTGACCAAGTCAATCCATTGAGGGTCAAGAAAAAAGGTAAAACAGAAGAGAAATTGGCTCCTAAAAATCTCCACACCAACTACCAGATAGGGATTTTACCAAATGGTTTTGAGACAAGCAGAGATTTGGGCAACAAAAAATATGAGGGTAATTCAAAAAGTTTGTAGAAAAGTAGAATTAAAAGATAATGTGAATCTTTCCATGAACTTTTTGAAGTACCCTCTTATATACTGGCAACGTATATATGCAACATTGTTTCAAATCAGATATATAATTTGTTATAGCATATGTCCTGTGCTGATAAAAATGATTAGCTTCAAGCATTTTGGCAAAGAAAAATAATTTTTCTCTAATTTTCAGAAGATGATTGAGAAATGAAAAAATAATTATAAATCATATAGCTCAAACTCCTCATTTTGAAAGTCAGCCTTTACTAAAAGATAAAACCATGACCGTCCTTAATATACATTTATAGTTTTTTCTTTTAACTAGTACTTATTAAACATTTACTGTAGAACAGACTATTCTAGATTCTGGGGAGTACAGCATTGAATAAAACAAAGTCCTTAACTGGGGGTACTTACATTTAAAGGGGATAAGCAGATTTAAAAAAAGCAAACAGCAATTCATAGGAAAATAATAACAATATATCAAGTATATTACATATTATTTAGAAGTAAGTAAGGAATTAAGATGCAGTGATGTGATGGGCTACCTTAGATTAGGTAGTCAAAGAAGTCATCTCTGAGAAGATGATTTTTAATCTAAGATCCAGTTATATAAAATTCAGGCAAAAGTTTATTCCTGGCAGAAAAAAAGAGCTAATGCAAAGGTCCTGAGGTCACAACCAACCTGATAAACTCAAGGAAGACAAAAATGATCAGCATGCCTAAAGTGGAGTTTTAGGAGGAAGCATAGAATAAAATGAAAGTCCAGGCTGGATAGGGCTTTGTAATGCAGTAAAATTGTTTAAGTTTTATTCTACACATAGAAGGTAATACATTGAGTGGTTTTAAACAAGACAATAAGATGTTCCATTTTGTATAAGATCTTTTTGCCTTTTGTGTTGAATAATTGGGGGAGGGGCTGCAAAGGGAAATCAGGTCTAAGGTATAGAATTCTAGATAAGATGTGCTGATTTGAGCAAATGTACGTAGTTTTGGAGAAAAATAATGTGGTCAGGTTTGGAATATATTTTGGAGAGTAAAATGAACAAAGCTTGAAGATTTAGCGAAGGGAGGTAAGCAGAAGAGAGGAATCAAGAATACTTTTACTTTTGGTATTGTCAATACAAACTGGGAAGACAAGTTTGCAAATCAAAGATTAAAAGTCAGTGTGAGCCAAGTACAAGTAGAGATGTATTTTAGATATCGACATAACAGCATCCGAGCAGGCCTTGAGGTATATGACTCCGGGGTTCTGAGGAGCAACCAAGTCCAAAGGTATACATTTGGAAGTCGTTGGCAAATGTCATCAAAGCCTTGGGACTTGAGTTTCTTTGTGAGTACACACAGATAGAAAGGGAAAAGGGTCCAATTCAGATTAAGCGTTGAAGTTTCTGACATTAGAAGACAGCTAAGAGGAAGAACATTCTACAGAGAAGACTACGTCAAAGTATCCCCTGCAGGTAGGAGGAAAATTAAGATGCTGCGGCATCCGTGGCTGTGTTAAATGCTGCGGAAAAGGAAACATTGAATTTGACAACATGGAAGCCTGGTGACTTTAGTAAAAGATTTTTTATAGGCAGCATTTGGAAGGAAGCCTCACTGAAACAGGATGAGGAACATTTTTCACATAAAAGCACAGTTTTTTTTTTTTTTTTTTAAGAATTTATTTTGGTAAATACAGTCAAGTTGAATAGTAGCCATACTAGCATTTTAGTTGAGGAGGTGGCAAGATAGTGGTGACACCTGGTTAAAGAGCCACAATTTCAATGTATTCTCTGGTTTTCTTTCCTCTCTACCCTTTGATTTATAGATAAAGAAACTTAATGCTTATGGACATTTCTCAAGATATGCTGATATAGGTAAGGTTGCCACTACATAACCGAGAAAAAAAAAAAAGAAGAAGAAGAAAAGGAATGAATTATCTCTGCCTAATGAAAGATATCCAATTATCATAAATTNTCTACCCTTTGATTTATAGATAAAGAAACTTAATGCTTATGGACATTTCTCAAGATATGCTAGTATAGGTAAGGTTGCCACTACATAACCGAGAAAAAAAAAAAAAAAAGAAGAAGAAAAGGAATGAATTATCTCTGCCTAATGAAAGATATCCAATTATCATAAATTTGAAACTAGAGTACAGAGAACTTACTGTAGATGATATATAATTCCTGTTGGATGTTTTAACACGCTCATGATGAGCAAAATAATCTTAACTCTTCTTAGTTTAACTCAGTTCAGCAAATAACTAAGTATCTACTATGTTCTGGAATTCAAATTGGTGCTATGATAGAGAAAGCCAAAAAACAAACAAACAAACAAAAAAAAACCAAACAAACAAAAAACAAACATTGGAATCTACAAATCTGCTTTAAAAATTTTTTACGGTTATAGAAACATATACTTAAACAAATTTTTAGACAATAATATAAATGCAAAAATGTGAAGATGTTCAAAACTAAAAGGAGATTAGATAAAGTTATGAATTATTTGTGACAGAATTTCCTAAACGTTGACCATTGGAATCTCCTTTAAAAATTTCAAAGTTGGGCTTCATCAAAGTCATCAGGAAATTCCTTGGTAGAAAAGCAAAATTTTGCTTTTGAATATTCTAGTAATCCTTTCTTCCAAGACAATGTATAACAAAAACGCAATAAAGAATCCTTTTAAAATACTTCTAGGACACATCGTGTTACAACAGTTATTGTAGCCCCCAAATGATACTTTAATAACAACAACAATCTATTACATGCAACATATGTGTACACACTGAGTGATTTAAAGTATACATAATTTATACATACAAACGTATGTGTGTGTGCATGTGCACATATATATGTATATGTGTGCGTGTGTGTGTGTGTGTG
>NW_007726870.1:471152-472766 GCF_000696425.1 Galeopterus variegatus | reverse complement strand
AAAAAAAATGCTTTGTGCTTCATAACAAGATCATTTGAAAACTGTTTTAAATTTTGCCTCTTTCTTTTGACTGCAGGCCTCAAAACAATGTGGAATTAATGGCGGTTTTAGTATGATGAGTCGTGTGCAGATGAACGGCACAATAAGCTTTCCTTTTAAATGCAAATGAAATAATCACAGATTAAGAATTTTATGGCCAGAAAAGAACATAGAGTCTACACTAACCACTTAACTTTAAAGAAAAAGACCTAAATTTTTTACCTATCTGCTCAACATTATAAATTTGATTAATATTAGAATCTGTTTACCTACAAAACTCTCCCCATTATATCATAGTGTTCAGCATTTGTACAAAACTGCAAATGAACTTCAGTAATCATTAATAAGTATTAAATGTTTAAAATTAATAGCAGCTTTCCTAAGAGGACCATTTAAAAGTAAGTAATATCCAAGTGCATCAAAAATATCAGTAATTATTCTTACTAAAAAATAATTCTAATCTCAATTTAGAGATGCTTGATGGGTTAAATTTTCTATTCCTTAATTAATGCCCTTCATATTTTTGAATACGTACCACATTATTTGCCTTGGAAGGATAAAATTCCTTCTCACTTCCCCAAATTATATTTATTTTCTCCTAGTAGAGTGAATAGATGTCATTATTAGTGTTGGTGAATTTTGAAAGGTGTCTAGATGGGAATTTCCATCATGATTCGCCTGGCCTCTCTGACTCCCTTAGACCTGTGTGTTCACTCCGGGGCAAGAAAGGAGAAATGAGAAAACACAGGATCAGATCTGCCACTGTGTTTCCATTAACCTGAGTGGTCCCTTCACAACCTCGGAAGTGCAGAGAGTGAATGATGGCCCAAGTGGGGCAGGACAGATCGATCCCGTAATTTTTACTCACTGTTTCTCCTCAGCTCTAACTGGCTATTGATTGGATGAGCTGGAGATGGGGAGTGCCTCTGGGATCTGAGCAGGACTAGGAGGATATTCCCTCCTTCCACTCGGCAACACCTTCAGGCCCTTGTAGTCATTCACGTTACAGAGGAGAGTAAAACAAAACCTAACAATGAAGTCATCTGAAGAGAAAAAAATTTAACCCTACAACAAGAAAGGGAACTCACTTAAATGTGTATTTAGCTCTCAGATTTGAATTATATATTTAAGCTAAAGAAAACAAGCATTCACGTAGGCTTATAAAGGGGATAAGGTTTCTTTTTTGTTGTTGTTGTTGTTGTTGTTGTTGTTAACATCATTTGATCTAATCTCTTTACTTAACAGATGTGAAAACTGAAGCCAGAATTAGTAATCCACTGACCCCAAGATTTGAGGTAAATTGGAATATACCTGTATTTCTAATTCTTATTCTAGCAGCCTCTATTCTTGGAAATCTTTTCTTACTCCTTACAGAGAGCCACACAGAGACAGGCTCTATCCTTGCTTTGGATCTGTTACCAATTAGCAGCTGCACCCTATAGATGTCAGACTGGAGAAATGAAGAGAATCTAGTGTTTTGGACATTGTTGGACCAATGTACCAATGCTGATGCCTGCCATACCACTAGAATCTCTGTTTAAATAGGACTAACTAAAATATTATTATTCTCAACTG
>NW_007726870.1:468845-469854 GCF_000696425.1 Galeopterus variegatus | reverse complement strand
GGCCTGGAGGTGAGTTCAAAGAAAGACTGAAGGCCACAATTAAAATTTGGGGACAGTGGTTCGCCTCTTGGGCATTTAACTGAATTTTTAATGACCTATTTGTTCTTTTATATTTTGGGGAACAGAAATATTATATTTCCTTGCTGTAGTTGCAAATTGATGGGCAATGTGACTAGCTCTGCCAATTGGCTATTCACAGACTGGGTGTAGCATGTAATTGCTGGTTGGAGACTACTCAACTCTCTTTTTGCCCTAGTGCCCTGACTGGCAACCTTCTACACTGTGGAAATTTTATCCCCATAATGAACGTGATTTGAGCAAGAGATAATTGTCTGTCATTTCAAGCCACTGAGATCGTGTGTGTTATTTCAGCCTAACTTAGATTTTTATGACAAATATATTTATTAACTCTTTAAAATAGGTCATCTTGAATTGGAAGTACAACACAGTTAAATTAAAGTTAATTTAAATTAAAATCTAAAAAATTCCATCAACAGGCATAAGAATAACTTCCTATTTAATTCCCACTGTATACTGTCTCAGGTAATCTGCTTGATCTCCTTTCATAGATAGTTATTGATTACCAACTGTACAACTGACCCAATGCTAGGCACTGGTACGGTAGTATACCTCTAGGTTCCTCAGCTTTTACCACAATTGCCTTCTTAGGCTCAAAGCTTTAAGCTACCCCAGATGAGAAATTGTATTTGTTTTGTTCACTGTGATCAACCTAGCATTTGCTACACTGGTGTTTTAGTCTGTTTTGTGTTGCTATAACAGAATTGCCTAAGATTGGGTAATTTATAAAGAACAGAGGTTTATTTGGCTTACAATTCTGGGACAGCTGCATCTGGCACGGGCCTCAGGCTGCTTCTACTTATGGCGGAAAGTGGCAGCAGCTGGCAGGTACAAGCAGATCACATGGCAAGAAGAAGCAAGAGAAACAGAGAGGTGCCAGGGTCTTTTTAAGCAATGAGCTCTCGTGGGAACTAATAGAGCGAGAACTCAC
>NW_007726870.1:464059-467294 GCF_000696425.1 Galeopterus variegatus | reverse complement strand
ATTTCAAAGGGTGGCTATTCTGTGTGTGTTAACCACCTCCAAAGCATCATTTACCAAATTTGGAAAAACTAGCCTCAGTAAAAATGTGTGTGTGCATGCACATGTCAGGACATTGATTAAACCCATCTGATCTCTCTTGATGGGGAATTTGATGAGTGCATTTTATTCCACTATTGTCTCTCTTAGGTAGCATGAAATGTGCCCATGTGGATACTGCCCCACAGAGGATAGCTATGAATAGTCAGTGTTACAAAGAGGAGTAGTGATGGTGCAGGAGGAAAAGAGAAAGTGTTTCTAAAAGCAGTGTTTAATTAAATGTTAAAGTGAATTTTAAAACAGGTAAATCCAGGTCTCAGGACCTGGAAGTTTGCTCTTCTAATGGCTAAAATTATTGGCAAGTCACAGAAGTGAACAGAGTTGGCATTAGAGGGAACCCAAAATAAGTGAGAAAGCAGGAAGTGTTGACTTAGTTGGTATCGGCCACTGGAAAAATAACTGGTTTTATGTTTCAGTACAGCAAGTTAAGAATCTTAAATAAATCAGTCTCAAAGAAAAAGATTTGGTCTTTGCTTATGAAATGCTTACGTCTAGTAGGGTGAAAAAGACAAATGTCAACCTGTTATAAGAGCAAGAGTGTGGGGATGCACTAGGTGCAGGGGAGCTCAGAGTATTTATACTTAGACTGAGGAGAAATAGGAAAATTTCCTGAGAAGACAGCAGGGTGGGAACTAAAGTTTTAAGGATGAGTAAGAGTTAGCCAGGCAAAGAATGTGGGGATGTGCATTCAGGGCAGTTAAGCAGCAGGAGTTAAAGTGCAGAGCTGTGAGATGGCATGGAGCAAGAGAAAAACAGCGAGTCATTTGATTTCATGTGCATCAAATAAGAGTCAGGACATAGCAGGAGATAAGGTAAGAGAGTTAGATGGGTCATGGAGGGCAATACAGTATACAATAGCAAATTGTGAGGATTTTATGGGCAGTAGGGTTCCACTGAAGGATTCTAAAGCAGGCAAGTGGCATGATCAGGTCTTATTTTAGATGGAACATTAATGGCAATTCCATGGAAGATGGGTTGGAGGAAAGAAATATAGGCAAAGACAGCAGTTAGGCATCATTATTAAGGCTAGAAATAGAGAAGATCTAAACTAAGGGATTGATGGCATGGTTTGAAGAAAGATTATAAATGTATAAACAATTTAGCAGACAAATCTAGTAGGAGATTACCTGGAAAATGGGGTAAGAAAAAGAAAAAAACATTGACATTGTATCCTAAATTTTGTACTTGGACAGTTATTTTATAAGAGGGAAGTCATACAAGGTCAGGAACAATTAATGGGGAAAGTTCATGGCAACTTCGAAATAGTTTTGAAGACATTTAGCAGGCAGTTGAATATACAAATCCGAACTTCAGTGTAGGTATTGACACTAGAAATAGACAACCGAGGGGAGTCATAAACAGTGGTTTGTAGTTAAAACTAGGTAAGTGGAAGAGTCTTCAGCGAGCGAGCGTGTAGTGAGGATGCGGCACAATCAACATTCAGAGACATTCAAGGACTGGGCAGAGGAGGAGAAGTCACGGGAGACTGAGAGAGACAAGCCAGAGAAACTTGTTTTCTTTCCTAACTACAAAGAAAAGGATGGTAATATTGCCAATGTTCTAGCAGGTCAAGAAAGATGAAAAGATAAATCCAGTGGGTTTATAATTAAGAAGTCATTGGTTACTCTGCTAAGACAGTTCCAATGAAATGATAGAGACAGTATATAAGGTACAAGGTACCGAAGGATGAATGGGCAGTAGGGAAAAACTAGTTCATTTCAAGACATATTCAGGTAAGAGAAAAAGAAGAATCAGATAAAAATAAGAAGGTTTACATTTCAAATAATTTCTTTATAGTTACTTTTTTCTTGGGGGGGGGATTGCTTAGAGAGACCATACATGTTTGAAAACTAAGGAGAAAGCCAGGAAAAAGGGAGAGGGAAGACAGGGAAGGAAAGACTGCAGCTGATGGACTAAGACCCTGGAGGACTTTTGGAAAATAAAGAACAGGTGATGGAGTCGTGACTGGCCGTGAAGAGAAGTGTGAGTATATAATCCTCTCAGAGGGCAGAAGAGGTACAGAAAATCTGAAGACGAGGGGCACAGAGGGGCTAATAACTCATGTTTTATGACCAGATTTCCTAACAATATAGATTTTTGGCTGTTAAAAGTAATAATAGGGGATTGGAAAGGCCTCGAGGATAAAGGTAGAATAATTACTAAAGTAAAAAAGAGAATTGATCAAGGAGGCAAATGATGGTCAAAAGATCTGAGGAACTAGCTAGGATTGAATACTGTAAATTGGTGGATACATGAGTGATTAAATGCTCGCACTTCTCTAGCAATGCTGAGCATTTGCATTGCAGTGGAGAAACTGGATATTGGGATTAACTCAAGATGGAAATTTTGTCAGTTAGACATCTTAAAAAATAAGGGTGCCAGGCATTGGGGCTATTGGCAAAATAGTTCAGGTGATCAGCAGGTGAGGCTGAGGACAGAAGACAACAAACCTTGGAATGTCTAGCTCAGCGGACAGATGGAGGTGGGTTGGAAACGTAGGACCTGGTTGCCTCTGAAAGCTGTTTACACGAGGGTGGTGGGAGTGAGAAAGATAGGATGTTGCAGTTACAGCATGAGCTATCAGGGCTAAAGGTCCAGATGTGGATAAATTTTAGTTCAACTGCAGTATATGGCCATTAGCTATGATGAGTTAGATATTTTTGTACCTATTTTACAACAAGGAAACAATCTGGAGAGGTTAGAGGTTGGTCTAAGTTTAAACAACTAATAGGTATAGGATCTGAGATTTGATCCACAGTCTTTCTGACTCCAAAGCTTCTGTAATTTCATTAAACCCCATGGTCCTCAACAAATTGGCTTTTTAAATATTGAAATAAAGGAATGCACTTTTACTTACACAAGAGTGTAGTGTTTTAATCTGTAAAATGACCAATATAATTCTGATAATCATTTATTCTAATTACCTTGTTTTGTTTTGTTTAAAATTGTGCATATTCATGCTTCATTTCTTTGGGCCTGAGAGTTTGATTTGGGAACATCTTTAAAGATGTTCATGTCCTTTTCAGTTCAGAGATATATGGCTTAATAACATTTTGTTCATGATGCCGTGTTCAGCATGCCAATGAAGTTTGTATTAGATTCAGAATTACATGTAATTAAGACAGTAAGATGTCAAAAG
>NW_007726870.1:460010-461515 GCF_000696425.1 Galeopterus variegatus | reverse complement strand
TTTTTTTTTATTTTAATAGGGATATGTTAGTGACCACTGCTTATTTAAAAATCATTAAAATTCTGTCCACAGCAGTAATAAAGATTAAAGATTACTAATATGGCATTCATAACCTTGCTGGTTTTCCAGAAATCCAGGGCTTAAGGTAAATGATAAAGGTCATTTAATATGTTAGTCACTAATTATAATCCTGGGTAATAGGTTCCTTTTCTAATTATCATGGTATAAAAGTTCTGTTGTTTGGGTCTGTGCTTCTGATTTTCATATTTAGCTTTTTGGGGGATAAGTAATCCTGGAATTAAGCTCCTGAACATTGATGAAAGTAGGTAATGCTTGATGATTAACTGGATAAAAGCTTATATTCGAATGTTGTGTGATATCTTGCTTGAAGTTACTTACAAAAGACGCAGCGTCTTTTTTTGTAGGACTAAGTTCAGGGAAAAGGTCATTGTAAGATTAATGCACTCATTTTAATATCAAACTATGACAAATTTGACAACAGCTTTTCAGTACTCATGCTAAAACATTATGAAGAAAGCTTAAACAACCTAAAACAAAAGGAAGACATTTCTAAGAAGTGGACTAGATTTTATCTGTCTTTTAACCTAGTAACAAAAGTGCAGAATTATCTAACTCACTGGTTAGTAAATTGTCCACTTCTTGCTTAAACACACACACACATATACACACATATTCATACCCTCCATAAGCTAGAGTAGCTGCCTGAGAAAATAAACTAGCTGCCTTCTCAACTAATGTACCAGGCTCATGATAAGCTAAAACCACGATGGACTAATTACAACCCATCAGTATTTGGGCCAGTACCTTTTACCAAATTCAGACTATCATGTTATTTTCAATTTAATTCTATATTAATTTTCCCTCTCTACTGGATAATCCCATAGCGTAACCTGTACATGTATACTTGTAATTCTTCCTTCTTAAAAAGAAAACCTCCTAAACCCATATGTCCCTCTAGCTGCCACCCCATTCTTCTCTTCACCTTTAATAGTAAACCTTAGAAGGACTCATCAAGAAAGTTGCATTTGACCGAAGCCTGGCAAAGGTGACTCAGGTCGTAATGTATCCCAGGAAGAGACACTAAACCATGTCTAGTTTCAGAGCACCCAAAGTAGTTTAGGTGGAAAGTGCAATTTAACTATAGCTAGAGTTTTGCCAGGAGAAAGTGACAAAGTGAAAAAAGGAAGTAACAGTTGACAGTATTTGCACACAAAACATGTAATGTAGGAATGCAGAATTTAGACTGGATAAGGAGGATAGTCAGGGGAGGAGAAGGCAAATACATACTGTCATAAATATCTGTGACATGCATTCCCTTATACTTGGGGAAATGGAACATATGCATATATAAATCAATGGTCCGTTTCAGCAGGAGGAGAACTCATAAAACTGAGGCTCAAAACACAGTGGTAAACACTGAAAGGAGAAAATGATGCAGAAGCACCTGAAAGCAGAAGAGTTCTATGACAGACTCTCCAGAGATG
>NW_007726870.1:448373-458383 GCF_000696425.1 Galeopterus variegatus | reverse complement strand
ATTTGTTATTTTCTTTGTAAATTAAATATAAATGGGTTTGAAATAAAGGCCAGAGGGGCACCCATATTAATTGGGCACAAGAGCACATAGGATTTATTGCCAGGAGAGGTAGCATTAAGACTTTACCTCCATCAATTATCAGATATGTGACTTACTAGATATGAAAAGTTTAACTTCTTCGAGTGTCAGATTTTTTTCATGAAGATAATAATAATACAATTAAATATTTGTTTTGAGGAATAAATATATGAAATAACTGTTAAAGAGTAAACGTATTATGTAAATGCTCTTTATTCTCACTTAACGTGTCAAAGTATAAACCTTGCGATTTATACTAAGGGTGACCAAAATTCTAATTTTTTTACAGTGGAAGAAAATTTACTTTGAATTGATTCTGTCTGTCTTATTCTGTTTTTCCATTCCTGTATATACCTTCTCTTGAAGAGCAAATTTTTAGTCATGCCGGAATTTTCATGCCCATCAATATTTACTGACTGGTATATCTGTTTTATTTAACAAACTTAACTAGTTTACCTGAAGATCATCAATAGAAACAATAAAGTTTTAAATTGATTAGGGTATTTTTTGCTCATTTTATTGTCTTAATAAGAGGTCACTAGTATCTTATATAAAACATGAATATGTTATTTTTCTCAAATTACATTAAATAGCATGCTTTCTGTTTAACCACTTCTTGTTTTTATTATGTCACTTAAGGGATTTTTCAAAAGCTTTTTGAGAATAAATTCATGTGTTTTTAATATTCTCTACAACTTGGAATTTCTTATATTCATACTACAAATGAAAATATGAAGAAAATTTGAATCCTCACCCAGATATTCAATGGTAAAATAGGGCCTCATAATTTTGTTAGTACATATAGCACCTCAAGTACCTATAGCAAATTTCTGCAGTCCAGGCTCAAAACCTGTTTTTCTGATGAGTAGAAAATGAAAAAAATACACCCCAGGTTCGAATGAGGAAAGTCTGAAACATGCCCCAAATTCCTCTTTAAATCAGGCTGTGTAATCGTATGATGGTTCTGGAAGTTTGTAAAGAAAGATCTATTTCATCATAATATTATCTATGTTTCTTTCAGATTCCCATTTTTTTAAATTGAAGTCTTAAGATAAGGGTGGATGTTTAAAATTAAAATGTTTCTATAACTTCAAATTCTGCAGCTGTTCTTTTTATTATAGTGTTTAGTGTCACACAGGCAAACCCTGNAAATAGGGCCTCATAATTTTGTTAGTACATATAGCACCTCAAGTACCTATAGCAAATTTCTTCAGTCCAGGCTCAAAACCTGTTTTTCTGATGAGTAGAAAATGAAAAAAATACACCCCAGGTTTGAATGAGGAAAGTCTGAAACATGCCCCAAATTCCTCTTTAAATCAGGCTGTGTAATCGTATGATGGTTCTGGAAGTTTGTAAAGAAAGATCTATTTCATCATAATATTATCTATGTTTCTTTCAGATTCCCATTTTTTTAAATTGAAGTCTTAAGATAAGGGTGGATGTTTAAAATTAAAATGTTTCTATAACTTCAAATTCTGCAGCTGTTCTTTTTATTATAGTGTTTAGTGTCACACAGGCAAACCCTGCCCCAATTACACAGGAACAGATCTGTCATTTCTCATCCCTGAAATAGCTCTCATACAATTAAAGATAAAAGGTATGTGTATTCATATTATGTGGGATTGGAAATGTAAAGAAAACTGTATAGACACTCTTGATAGGGATCTTTAATAGAAAAATGATCATTTTAGAACCTGATCCTGAACCTGGGTTTTTTTTTTTTTTTATTTACATTTTGATTATTTTAAAACTCACAAAAACAAAAGAAACATTTAGTTCACCAATATTTTGAAATAAGCTAATATCTTATTTGGGTATCCAATACCACAGTGCAGTGATATTTGAAAATGTCAAGAAAAAAGTAACAGAAAAAACAATTTACTATTTTTCTTAATCTCTCCTTCTTTTTCCTCTCTGTTACTACTGTATTAGGTATAGATTTCTTATGTAATCCCTGATCAAGAAATGTAAAATGTCATTATCCTAAATTAATATAGTAAAAATTGTGCGCTCCTGAGTGTCTTTCCTATTGAAAATCCTGCACCAAACACTAATTTAAAATGGCAAAAAAAAAGATTCTATATTAATATATGACCTTGCTTAGGCCTAGAAATCTATTCCTTGAGGAGAAAGAGACACGCACACAGGGAAAGAGAGAATCGTTAAGAATGTAGGCAGAAAAGTAACTTAAAAAGTACAATTATTATTTGATTCACTGATACTCAAAGAAAGGTTGGCCTTGTTACCAATGATCTCAACTTGGTACTTACTGTGGAACATATACTCTACTCTCTCATAGCTGTTGAAAAGATTTAAAGTCATGATCACAGCACTTGAAAAGAACAATGCAAGTTCATTTTGGCTAATCTGATATCTTAAAATAGACCATCATAAAAATCACTTCAGAAAGATGAGAATCTATTTTTAAATGCTTCCAGAAAAAAATCGCTCTATCTTCCTCAGTTTATCAGTCTTCACCAAGAAGAAAAAGGCTCCCTAATTCTAATTCTAATTTTTAATTTTGCTATTTAATCGCATACTTTTATGCTGGATCTTAGTGAAAATGTTAACTCACTTTTCTCAAATTCTAGAAGTCTTCTTTCAACTTTCCCTTCTTTTTCTCTAAGATACTTACTCAAAGCATGGTCCTTGGAAAATTTTAGTCAGAATCACCCCATGCCTTTGTTAAAATGCAGATATGTGCAGATCAGAATAGCTAGAGGAGGTAATAGAAAATCTACCATTGTATTTTATTTTACTTACAAATGGCTAATGATCTAATAATTACTAATGTTGAGAACTACTTTGTCCTGATTTCTTATAAATTTGACCAAATCCTTTCAGTACCATAATGATAATTCTATCTTGTATTCTCATCATATCTCTAAACAAGGCATCATGCCTTTATGACACCAGCGTAGACTTAGAATTTTGCCATGATTGCCCAAAATAGTAATTCACCGTAAGGATCTATAAAGTCATTCAATGAATCAATACATATCTGTTGAGAACTTTTATATCCATTAGTGATACAAGAGTAAAAACAAATTAACAAACAACAATCACTTCCTTCCTGGAGCTCACTATGTAATAAGGAAAGGTACAGATAATAAATTAAACAAATAACCAAACTATTTAAGAAGGTAATGTGTGCTAAGGAGAGTGGGGGTACCAGAAGGGGGTTGCAATGTTAAATAGGGTGAACAGGGAGTAACTTTTTTTTCCAAATTTTTGAATAAAAATTTAAAAGAAATGAAGTGAAGGAGTGAACCAAGCAAATGTCTGCGAAAGGAGCATCTGCAACAGAGAAAACAGACATTATCTAAACTCTCAGTCAGGACTGTATCTGATGCTCCTGAGAAATAAAAAAGAAGGCAGTGAGAGTAGAAAGAAGCAAGAGAGAAGTAGAAGACATGCTGTGGTTAGAAAGGAAGTGAGAGGCCAGATTGTGTAGGGCTTTGGGTGAGATGCAGAGCCGTGGGAAGGTTCTATACAAAAGAATGACCTGGTTTCAAGTCTCAGCTTGAAAGGAAAAACTACCTCTATTCTACAATACCCCAGTTTATAAATTTAATCAAATCTAATAAGAAGAAGAGTATTCTTATCTTCAAAATTTTATCCAAAGTTTCCTTAACATTTCTACTTAGATATTAAAGACAATTCTAAAAATTAAAATGCCCCAGACTGAACTCCTGATCACCTCTGTCCTCCGCAAATTTTGTTTTCCCCAGTCTTGTCTTCTCAGGTATTGTGAGCTCTATTCTTCTATTTTCTCAGGTCACTTAATCTGTTTGTTAGCAGCCCTCGCCCACTCCTCCAGCTTATCCTGTTGATGCTACCATAACATTACAGACAAAGACCTAAACATTCCTCCACACTTCCACGACTACCACTTAAAAATTAATTAATTAATTAAACAAGTAAATAAATAAGTAAGTGCCTGGTTTCACTAAAGAGAACAGATTGCAGCAGGAGCAAGGATGAAAGTGGGAAATCCAGACAGAAATTATTGCAATAATACCTGGGAGAAATGGTGGTAGCTAGGACCAGAAAAACTTGGGATTAGCAGTCATATTCTGGATGTATTTTAAAAGAAGATTCCGTAGTGTTTTCTGGCTAATTGAATGTGGTATATGAGAAAGAAGAGTCATAATTCCTACACAGCATTTTTGGCCTCAAAGACTAGAACTATTATAATAACTGAGACAAGGAACACTATAGACGGAACAAGTTTGGGGAGATCAAGAGATCAATTCTAAACATACTACCTGTGATAATTCTATGAGACGATCAAGTGAAAACATCAAGTAGCCAGGTGCATTATAGGGATCTTCAGTTCAAGAGAGAAGTTCCAGATGGATCATACAGATAGCATTAAAAGGCATCACATTGGATGAAGACAAGAAGGGAGAAAGAAGTAAGTCTAAAAAATGACTCTAGGGAATTCTAATTTAAGAGTTTAATACCAAAGCAGGGCGTGGGGACTCTGATCTACTGTTCCAAATGCTATTTATAGATCAATTTAAGCCATGGACTGAGAATCCACCATTGGATTTATGAATATGGAAGAATAAGTCACTTTGGTGAGAGTGGTTTCAGTAAGGTGGGGGATAAAAGTGATAACCCAATGAGAGTAGATTTAAGAGGAAATGGAAAGAGCAACTTATATCTTTCAAATTTATACACTTGCCTGGCTCAATTATGTCCTGTCCTTCTCATTTAATTAGTGACCTATATATTTAGCAATTTTCCTTCTGTTGAGTTAGCTCATTTTTAATTGATAAACTAAATATAAATATAAGCTTTTAAATGTTTCTTTTCTTGTTAATGATTCACAGTCCACATTATAGAAACTTTTTTGTTATTGGGTACTTCGATAAAATCTGTCAAATATAGTCTAACGAGAAAGGATTTTTCTGAATTTTACTCAGGTAGCTGGATGCACTTCTATTTGCAAATAGCGTTTTTTAAAAATCAGGACAACATGTCAACAGATTTATGGTAACTTATATCTTACTTATTTCCCTTGAACTCAGTTGAATTTTTCAATTCTCATAGCAACTGAATGCAACATGTACAAAACTAAGCACAACATCTTTTTTCATAAACCACCATCCTCTGATTTATCTGATGCTATTAATAGCAGTATTGTAGCACCTCAAAAGGCATAAATATCTGAGGATTTTGTAAGTCAGATAAAACAAACCAAATACCTTTAGGGATCCTCAAGATATATATGGATATCAACATATAACAATAATGTATGCAAAATAATATTCTTGTGCCGTCAATGCAATATATTAATTCTATTTTAAAATGTAGTGGCTGATCATCTTTAAAATTATTTCCATCCTAAGTGGTTAAAAAACATTTTAAATAACAATGTTCTACACTCTTAGCTATTCAGAATTCTCAGTTCTAAGAATAAAACACTTCCAAGTATTATCTTGCCCCAGACTACACAGATTAAATTTGCTAGTAACTTAAATAATAGAATTCAATTCAAATATTCAGAGACATGCCCACATTTGTTATTTCAACTATTTAATTTTCCTCGGGCTGCATGTATTAATTAATTAATGTGCTGCCCTTCCTATGCAATGACTTAGAAAGGTAGAATTATTAATAAAGAATATTTCCCTTGATTTAGCAAATTTAGGTCAAAGACCAAATGCATGATATATTTAAACTTATTTTAGTTTATGACAAGCCTAAAAAGAACAGGAAATGTGTCCCAGATACACTATGTAAGATAAAAATTGAGAAAGTTACAAAAACCTGGGCAGAAAAGAAAAAAATGCATACGCACATGAAAAGAATTTTTAAGAGTTCGATTCCTTATAACCCTAAGATAACTAAACAGAAAAATATAATAGTAATAATAATGACGATGATAAGTTGAGTAGAATCAGAATTTCAGAATAAAGGTGAATGACACAAAACCATCTAATGAAATGAAAAGTTCTAGTTTAATCTGAAAACAACTACTGGTGTCCAGAAGAATCACAGCCTTCATTAAAAAAAAAAAATACATTAGAAAAATTGGAAAACTATAAACTATTGACTTTACATATTATCCTCATGAATAAAATAATCCTCATATGAAAAATTCTAGTACAAGTGGTTTTGGGTAGCCTATGTTTTCTGTTGTTCATGATCTAAACTCTAGATGAACATTGTCCTTACAGCTATGAACAGAGCTAACATTCCCATTAGGCATTTTAGGCACAATAGATCAAAGAAAATGTTATAGTATCAATATATTGTTACACCCACCCTGTTGTAAAATATAATTTTGAATATGTGGGGAAAAGGGGCCTATGAATGCAAAAGTTCCTAGAGCTTACAAATGTCATACTACAGCCCTGGACTATGAATCGTGTTTTGAATTCATATGAAGTGATAGCTCAGCTCTAGTACACAGGTGTATAGGTTTTGGTGAGTTTCACAATATCTCTATGCTGCCTTTCCTCTGTTACTTAAAAAAGGATGCTATGATGTGTAATTAACAGGGTTTTATGACGTTCAATTGGCACCCCCTAATTCAAACAGGCTTTTTCTTCAGTGTCCCCACAGCAGAAAATACTACCACTATTCACCAATGTGGCAGAACAAAAACCATTGGCCTGACCAGGGAATGCAGACTTTCATATTCCATAGATCTTTCGTCTCCCATCAGTGCTACTTGTCTGGACCACCTCTATATCTCTTATGGATTATTTTATTAACTTTCAAATAGTTCCCTGTAATACCTGTCACTGTGTAATGGAGATGTGAAAAAGATTACTCAAAGCAACATGAATGCAATGAGAAGCCCGAAGGGACTGCACCTCAGCAATTCTTCTGCTCGAAAGAGAAAACTGGGTGCAGCCCGGATTCAAAGTTAGCATCTGATTTTATTGTAAAGACAAAGAAGTTTTACAAGAAAAATCAGTTGATTCAATCATTTCAAGAGGACACAAAGACATGAGCAATGTGATAAAAGTTATCGATGGCTAAGTATAGCTTAAACAATGGAAACTAGTAACATCACTTAAATTAACAATATGATATTCCATAGTACAATTTGTGAAAAGCTAAGTTAATAAAACTGTGATTATTATCTAATCTAAAATATAACCTCTCCTGAAATGATTTAAGCAAGCATTACATTCCTATGATTAAACCTAAGTATGATTGTCTCTAAAGTTTCCACCAACAAACATCTTGCCCTTAGCAATCATTTTTTCACCTTTTTCCCTACAGCAATTCTTTAAAATCTCTTAACAGGATCAGTATGTAAACCACCTATTAGCTCTAAAATCATTGAAGTATACAATCCCATACCTAAACAGTGATTAGAGTTGATTAGATGGGCCATTGCCCCAAGCTTTAGACTGTTGTGTCTTAACCAAGGACTTTTGTCCCATACATGCATTACCTAAAAACCCTATACTAAAATGCAAAGAAGAATCAAGATTTTTTTTTTTTCTGACCGGGAAGGGGATTGCAACTCTTGGCCTGGCGTGGTCTGCACCACACTCAGCCAGTGAGCACACCAGCCATCCCTATATAGGATCAGAACCCACAGCCTTGGCACTACCAGTGCCACACTCTCCCGAGTGAGCCATGCGGACGGCCCAAGAATCAAGACTTTTAATGCTCTACAGTTACTCCTTTACTGACTCTTTTCATCCTATAATATGTATAATACATAAGAGCCAGAGTTGTCTTTTAAAAATGGGAATAAACATTACAACACCACCGATGTCTTTAATTAACAGAGTACGTGATACCTCTACTAGACTATGGCCTTCAAGACACTCCATGATATGACCTCTTTCTATCTTTCTGACTTTATTTCCTTCCTTTCTAGCTATAATCGGTGTTTTTTTAGGTTTTTCAAAATCCAATTTTATTTTAGGATAGTTTTATATTTACATAAAAGTTTTGAAAAAATGGCAGATGGTTCCCATATATTCTATACCCAGTTTCATTACTAACATTTTATATTAGTGTGGAATATTTGTCCCAATTAATGAACCAATGTTGATACATTACTATTAAATAAAGTCCATAATTTATTCAGATGTCCTTAATTTTTATTGAAAGTCCTTTATCTGTTCCAAGATACCATACAGGATACTGCATGACATTATTTGCTATGTCTATTAAGTGTAATGTAGTATCCTGTATAATAGCCTGGAGCAGATAAAGGACATTGTTCAGGTTTATTTCAGAATGTCGCTCAACTAGAGTTATTTGATACATTTTTCATGACAAGACTGGAATTATGGATTTTGAGAGGAAGACCACAGAGGTAATATGACATTCTCATCATATCACATCTAATCAACAGGATTTACCATTGTTGATGTTAACTTTAATTACCTTGCTAAAATATTGTTATTCAGTTTTCTCCACTATAATATTATACTCCCCCTTCCCTCCTTTCTGTACTATATTCTTAGGAAGTAAGTCAGAATTTGCCGCCCACATTTAAGGAGTAGAGAGTTATGCTCGATCTCCTTTAGAGTGATTTATCTACATAAAGTATTTGAACTTCCTGATGCACTATTTTTCTATTTCCCATTTATTTATTCATTCATTCATTAATATCAGTATTTATTCATGGATGTTTATTTTATATTTTGGTTTATAATTTAATACCATTTTATTTGTTGCTCATATTGCTCTACTATTGGCTATTGCAAGTTCTTCCAGTTGAGTATTGTGTCCCTTTGACATACTCCCATTACTATTAAGCTGGTGTGTTTTTTTAGCACTCACTTTACTTTCTGGCAATATAAGATGCTTTAGGCTCATCTTGTATATTACCTGCTGCAGCCCTAGAACCAGCCACTTCTCCAATAAGCCCTTGCTATTTTTATTGGAGAATGATATTGGAATTCAACGTCTGGGAACAAGGTGTGCTCATTGCTACTGTGGTGTCATTACTATTAATTGTTCTTCATTGACAGAACAATGCAATGTATGTGTGTATAATAACCCATGTTTGCACATTTATCTATACTTACTTTTGTATGTATCTACCTATACTGCTGGGGGTAAAATATTTCCCCCAAGAGTTCATTTATTAGAAACTTGATCTCCACTGTTACATATTAAGAGGGTAGGAAATCCAATCATATTTGAAAGGTGGTGCTTTTAAGAGGTGATTAGTTTGTGTGAACTGTGCCCTCGTGAATGGATTTATCCATTCATGGAGCAACAGGCATGATTCTGATGGCTTTGTAAGGAGAGCAAATGAGAAGATTAGCTGTCTTTCTCTTAGCCCATTCTCACCATATGTGACACCCTGTGTCACTGTAGTGTCACCACCAAGAAGAAAGTCCTTCCCAGATGTGTTTTCTGGATGTTGGACTTCCCAGACTCCAAAACTGTAAGAAATAAATTTCATTTCTTTATAAATTACCCGGTTTCAGGTATTTCATTTTAAGCAACAGAAAACAGATTATTACATATACCTACTAAGGTAAATATGAGCTTATACTCATGTCTTCTACTTTAGTCCCTGTGGATTATTCTAGCCTTTAACCCTTGCTTGTCTGGAACCTACCACGGCAACAGTGAGAAACTAGGTCCCACAATTTACTCATTAAATTGTTTAATTCCAGTGTACACATACGGTGGTTTCAGAATTGTTAAACTACACCCCTGTGAGGAGCAGCTTTACCATCTAGAGTAAAGTGCTTATGGTACCTTTTACCTTTAGTTTTAAACTCTACTCATTTTCAAAGTTATTTAGGTCACCACCCTTTTCTTCTAACATTTTTCCCTGAGGTTATTTCATACATTTGTTAGATTAGATTCTCTTATCAGTTTACATTTCTTCCTGACATCCCTGACCTTCTAAATGACTTATTTAGATTTGCATATGTTAAGGTACACTTTTCATGCTATAAAGTTCTGTGGGTTTTGACAAGTACGTT
>NW_007726870.1:446435-446767 GCF_000696425.1 Galeopterus variegatus | reverse complement strand
TTCTACGTCTTGTCAGAATTTGGTTTTGGATTTTAGCAATTCTAATAGGTGTGCTGTATTATCTCATTTTGTTTTAATTTACATTTTTCCTAATGAAATATGATGTTGAGTATCTTGTCACATGTTTATTTCCATCAGTATATCTTTCTTGGTAATGTTGCTCTTCAGAATTTTTGCCTAGTTTTTAATTGGATCATTTATTATCTTAATGTTGAATTTTGAGACAACCTTGTATGTTTTGGATACAAGTTCTTTATCAGACAAGTGTTTTGCAAATATTTTTTCCCAGTTTGTGGCTTTTCTTTTCATTCTTTTCATAGTGCCTTTCACAA
>NW_007726870.1:444506-445450 GCF_000696425.1 Galeopterus variegatus | reverse complement strand
AAGGAATGCTAAGAAACCTGGTAAGGCTATCTTTTTTGGTGTGTCCATGACAGTGTTTCCATCAGAGACTAGTACGAGAGCCTAATTAGTACGAGAGAGTTAACTGGATGAAAAAGAACCAACATTACACATCTTTTCTTGCATGTTGTTGATTTTTTCCATTAGCACACTTAACACAATAATTATAGTTATTATAAATCCCCTACCTTATAATTTTCAACATTTGCGTCACATTTGAGTTTGGTTCTAATGATTGCATGTCTTTTAAAAGTGTGTTTTTTCTTGCCTTTTGGCATGCCCTGTAACTTTTTGTTGAAAGCCAGAAATGTTATAGTGAGTAAAAGGAATTGAGGTAAACAGGCCTTTACTGTGAAAATTTATATTAACCTAGCTAAATGGCAGGCTATGTTTAATGTTAGCTGTAACTGTAGGTACAGTTTCAGATTCTGCCAGTGCTCATGTGTTTCACTTCATTCTTGACTTTCAGCCTTCCTTTTGGATTCTTCAGAGAGTCTGTATCTTGCAGCTTTTTCAAATGTAATCCTCTGTTGTTATACTGAAGCCCTGCTGGTGGTGGTGTTAGGGTTCAGGGAGAGGGAACATTCTATAATCTAATAATTGAGTCAGTTAGTGGATCTGAGTCTCTGGGCTGTGATCTTCACAAGTGTTTCTCCCGTGGTGTACCTATTTTCCCACTTCTCCCTACTCCCTTCTTTGGCTGCATAGTTTGCCATCTATTTATTTGAATCCCTGAATTTTGTTGACTATGTTATTTTTTCCTCTTAGGTGAGACAAGAAGGCTGGCGAGGGCTTAAGTGAAGAGAAATTCCTTTTTCTTGCTAAAACGAGGCTTAAGAATTGAACTTTTACAAAGTATGTTTCTCTGGAATTAAACCGTTGTTACAGAGAAGGGGATCTGGAAGGATTTCACAGTGATTACTTTT
>NW_007726870.1:430973-444493 GCF_000696425.1 Galeopterus variegatus | reverse complement strand
GTACCTATTTTCCCACTTCTCCCTACTCCCTTCTTTGGCTGCATAGTTTGCCATCTATTTATTTGAATCCCTGAATTTTGTTGACTATGTTATTTTTTCCTCTTAGGTGAGACAAGAAGGCTGGCGAGGGCTTAAGTGAAGAGAAATTCCTTTTTCTTGCTAAAACGAGGCTTAAGAATTGAACTTTTACAAAGTATGTTTCTCTGGAATTAAACCGTTGTTACAGAGAAGGGGATCTGGAAGGATTTCACAGTGATTACTTTTCCTCTCCCCCTGCCAAAGCTGGGTAGTGTCCCTAGAAGGAAAACCCATGCCAATGTGAGCGTCTCTCTAAGACTGCATCCCCCAGAAGCTTCTCATTTTCATGCTAGCTGCCAACAATTCACCAAAATCACCATTAGTTCATTTAAGTGCCTCCATCAATTTATCACTCAGTGGCTTTTGCTTCAAATAAGCAGGTCTTGATTGTTATATTTTTATAGATGCATATGTCTCTTCAGATTTCAGGGTGTCATTTTGCCCCGCAATTTCTCTTCTCTGATAGGTCCAAGAAAAGTTATTGGTTTTCAGTTTATCAGCTTTTTGTGTGTGTTATAAGGATGAAGATGTCAACTTCCAAGTTCTTCACCTGTTGGAGTTCAAACTGGAAGTCTTTTCAGGGTCAACATAAATAAATATATGTTGATAAATATATTCAGCAATTGCAGTGAATACTTGATTATATTGGCAAATCTGAAAGGGTACTGTTAATCATGAAAAGATACATACAGGGAGTCTAATAATTAAGGAAACCTTAGTTTTACCTTCTAATTAATAACAATAGTAAGTGCTTAGTTCACAATGTGCTGTGAGAGCTACATAATGCAATAGCTGCAAAACATCTCATGAGATACCTGCCAAGTAGAGTCAATTATTATTTCCCTTTAGCCCTTATGTCCAGTAAGGGGTGGAGCTGCACTGCTTTCACTGTACAAAGACTGTAAGTTTCTGTGGATTCACATCCTTCCAATATTAGTAATGTCTGTTGAGAGTACTCCAATTAAAATCATTCCAAATTTATCATTTTTTTCATTTATAATATACCTTTACTCTGTTAGGTGCTTTGTAGTATATATGAATACAAATATGACATCATCAAACATAAAGGTGGTAATTTCTGTGAAGGCACTGGAAATCACTCTATTATGAACGACCATAGGAAATTTATACTTTATATTTTGGTAAATTTTATGTGTCTGTCATGAATAATTTATTTTAATAGTTTGTATAGATAGAATTTCTTATCTACTGGAAATTACATTACTTGACCAATGTATAGATTACAAACATTAGGGCATCCCTGCAATGATAAAAAAAAATTCCTTACATTACAATCTAACCTTGATATAAAGTCATAGAGTACAAAGACATAATTTTGCAAAATTAATTCAATTTAATCAGAAATTGGGGGACCTGGAAGCACTATTTGATGCCAAGTTTTGTGGTAAATTGAATTTGGGTATCATGGGAACTATTTTTTCCTTTATTGACCCACCTCCCCTTGCCTTCTCCTATTCCCCAATATCAACTTCTCTTGACCTGAATTGAACATCTACAGTCCTTCAAACAAATCTTTAAAAAGCAACTTCAATGAGAAAACCTGATGTACATTTATTACATGGGTGGGCTGGTCAAAACCAGGTACACAGCATCTTCACTTACTAAAAACTCAATATCCTTATTGACAAAAACATAATAAGTTATAAGGCACAGGACACATCTTCTTCTGTCTTAGAATTGAGGTCTGTGGAGAATTTAGATAATATGTCTTTTCAAATTTATACCCATGATCTGATTTAGTGCAAAAAACAAATCTGCCCTGTTAAATCTCACTTGATATCTGTGTGTGTGTGTGTGTGTGCATATGTTTGTGTGTAGAGGATGGGGAGTGAGCATATGTTTAAGAAATCGGGTTGGTCCTGGTGAGAAAGAAATTGTAAATATAACACTCAAAAATCAAGATTCTTTCAATTACGCTTTTCTTGTACATAATCATATCTCAACCCCAAGCCTCACAAACCAACAGGACTCATCCTTTGGATTCCAAATTTGCTTAAGATTATGACCTCAATGAAATAACATTGCTTTTCTGGCCCTAGCTTCCAAAAAGATAAAATGGAATGGGGGTAGTTTTCCATACAATTTATTTTAATCATGAAAGCCCACTTTTCTATGATTCCTTGAGTGATTTACTTGTCTGCAATACAGAAAATCTGTAATATAAATATATATTGATTCATTGACTCTCAAGCTAAATTTTGAAATTAAACAGATATTTCTGGATACTTTTTATGTGAAAATATTACTAAATAAAGAGTATTGTGGAAAAATAAAGTGAAAAATGTACTTACTTGAAATATAACTTACAAATTTCTTAAAATATATCCCAGATTTTTAGTTGCATATATTTAGATTTTATATTAAATTGAGTATACTTTTAAGAATTAAATATTTTTTTTCTGAAGAAAACATTATTAGAGATCATAAGAAAATATTGAAAGCATAAAAATTAAAAATACCCTTATAAAATTAGAGGACGTATACACTAGTATTTGTATGTATTGATTTGTCTATGTATACATATGTACAGTATATGTGTATACATATCTATGCATGTATATTCACATATATATCTATGTATGTATACTTGAATACATTCATATAGATTGTATTAGTCCATTTCTGTTGCTTATAACAAAATACACAGAACTGGTAATTTCTAAGAAAATGAAATTTATTGCTTACAGTTTCAGATGCTGGGAAGACCCCAGTCCAGGAAACACATCTGGTGAGAGCTTTTTTTGGTGGCAACCGTGACCCAGGCGTCTCACATGGCAGAAAAATGGAGGGGCAGATAGTAACCTTTCATATACTCTCCTGTTAAAGCCCTCAGAACAACACCTGTGACCGCCTTTTTTAATCCATTCACTGCAGCATGGTCCTACAATCTAATCACCTCTTCCAGGCCTCACCTTTCAACTACCATAATAGGATTTCCCACCCTCTTAACACTGTCACGGGGGGGTCAAGTTTTGGTGGGTCACTCAATCCGAGGCATACATGTACATACATTTTATGCACACATGTACTATATATTATGAAATATATATTATAAAAACAGAAGCATATTGTTTTTCACACTGGTCAGATAACTAACAAAATGGACCTCTTCCTGTGGCTGTGACTATAGCTCTGGATTATCATTTCTAAAGGCTGTATAATATTTTGCTATGTTGTCATACATATAATTTTTAATATGTAGTCCTCTATGGTAGGGTATTTAGTTTTTAAACAATTGTTTCCTAGTAAAGTAGACTCTACAATGAATATTTCATTAATTGCGTATTCTATAGCTGAATAATAATTTCCTTGATATAAACCCTTAACAGTTAGAATTCCCGGATTTCATGGTGTCTTCATTTTTAATGCTCAAAGATTGTACAAATGTTACTCAAACAAAGGTCAGATTGTCCAATTTTATTTATTCTCTATATTTATGCAAACTTACATTTATTATTATTATTTTTTTTAAGATGACCGGTAAGGGGATCTTAACCCTTGGCTTGGTGTTGTCAGCACCATGCTCACCCAAGTGAGTGAACCGGCCATCCCTATATGGGATCCGAACCCGTGGCCTTGGTGTTATCAGCACCACACTCTCCCAAGTGAGCCACGGGCCGGTCCCTTTATTAAAGTTTTTTAACTTAAAAAATTTTCAGTGTGGACTTCATTTCAGCATTCAACATTGTGGAAAATAATAAGCTGTAGAATAGTTTTATTAAAGTTTTTTAACTTAAAAATTTTTCAGTGTGGACTTCATTTCAGCATTCAACATTGTGGAAAATAATAAGCTGTAGAATAGTGATATAATGTTTAAATTTATAAATCATCAAAATTTTAATTATCATTTCTAACATATATTTTACTTTGTGTCAAGTATAAATAAAAACTCCTATAGGGCCTCTCAAATACTCATTGCCTGTACAACAACAGTGCTACTTTGGGTTGTATCTTCTGAGTGGTCAGCTAGGCTCACTCTCTAGCTCTGTGGTTATACATCTCACAGTTTGTAAATTAAGCATTTCAATACTGGGTCTCAATAAAATTACAGATTTCTAATGCTCACAGATATTGGGATTACTCTAAAAACCATAAGTGTGGGAATGCCATAATCTATAATATTTACAAATGTTTGGTTCCTATTTAATTTCCTAGTATCAAAATGGAAAAATATAGTTTTTTTCTCATGTAGCTATCATTTAAACATCAGAGAAATGGACTATTTTTATATTTAAATAATTATTTTCTTGAAGAAATAAATATAAGGATTCTTAAATTACTAAAAAAATAGGCTGTATTTGAGATGTAGACTTGAGGAATCTTGCAATACCTAAAATTATGGAGTACTAAAAGTAATTATAAAAAAGTTTTTTCTGAAGCCATGTACCTTTAATAAGAAATATTATATTTTCTAATTTAATTTTTCTTTAAAAACATCAACAGGATTACATTCTGTAAAGGTTACATTTGGTTTCACATCTGGAAAAGAGTTAAATCAATAGTTACATTTGGAAGAACAGAAGTTGGATAGAATATTCCACTGGGTGAAGAAAAACAAGATACCACAAGGTAAAAGTAGATGCTAACAGACTAATGATCACTTTTTAATAACAGAAGGACCTTTCTGTGAAAAAAAATACCAATATTTTTTTTTCACTGCTGTCTTCTCTTTCAGCTAACCTTTGAATGAGAGAAACTTCTGCTGATGTCAAATGACCACAAGGATATTAACAATTGGACGTAGAGCCTGTCGGCCGCTGTTGGGTATATCTCCTTTGCCAAGCTGGCTTTCTTCACTACTGCCACTGACCTTGCAAACAGCTCCGACAAAGGTCGGAATGGATTCATTGATCAGCTAGACCAAGCATATGACAGTCTGTGCCTTAATTGAATCCCAGAAGGGGGCAGACTGGGTTTTTATTACAGAGGCCAGCCGATAGCACTCATTAAAAGCTCCACAGACTGTGTGGTTTACTAATTAGTTTATTATACAGACACCTTGACGATGGGCATAGTTGTCATTTTGCCCTTTATCGCACAGGGGATGTTGTTAAAAGTTTAATCAGCTAACACTGACCAAGTTAGCTTGGCAGGCTGCGGATGGTCATTACTGAGGTCATCCCTGCTGTAGCAATTCTGACAGGGTCACAGCATGAACTTACATTAAAGAGAGTGTTACATAAGGTAAGAGCGCACCTGAAACGGACCCCAGAAAAGAGATGTGCTCTGCGGGGAGTAGGAAGCATATGGGCTGTTAGGACAAGTGAATGCTTTTAAAGTTTATCTTTGCCTGCCCTGTTTAACATATGCTTTTTTAAAAGATGGGGCATACAACAATCACTTTGATATGTTCATCAGAAATAGAATTGGTAACAGGTTTTATGTTTGTCTGTTTGTTTTGCCAAATACGGGGGCACCTATTAAAAATTACTCCCCTATGTTTTATTTAAACTTTACGTAGATCTGAAAAAGTAGGTGAGATATTTTGGACTGTTCAAACTTGCCCTAAATAGACCAAAGAGATTCCTATTATAAGCTATTATTGTTATTATTTCTACCCAGAAAATCACTTTCTAGCCAATCCTGTAAGAAAATTTTGTAACAACTTTGTCCCATTTATTCCAGAGGTTCTTATTTTTCTAATGGGCTGCTTTTTAAAATTTATAGTATCTAAGGAAAACTTCCATTGTGTGTCTAAGCAAGATTATGCGGTGAGTGAAGTATAGGTGAATTCACCTGAAGTATTTGGTAAAGATTCAGTAGAGGAGTCTAACACTATGTTGAGTTAAAAATTATTGATAAATTCAAAATAACAGGTAATGTATAAATATACTAAATATTTGCACTTTTACATTCATTTTTGAGTGTCATAATGATTCTATTCTGTGTTGTCAGTAGAATTTGTCATACGATCTAACTCAATTGTTAAGCAAGCCTCAAATAATACTTTTTAACCCATGATTTTTATTTTCTGGACAGAATCTTATCGAATTGTACTTTACGAACTAGCTGCTCATGCATTTCAGTAATGGATTTTAGCTCTATGGATGATCTACTAAGGTACAGATAACAAATTTAGAGGTATTTGCATTGTCTTAGAATATTCAAATCTCTAGAAATAGACGTAAACCTGAAGTTTAGACCAAGGTTATGTGATATAGAAATTGTGCTGATCCAGACCTGATCCTTTGAAATTGATGCTTTGGCTAGTATATAATCTTATATTTTTTCAGCCTCAGTTATCATATCTGAAATATTATCTGAAGGCTCTGTGGTAGTAAATCCATATGGGTTAAGCGAGATAAGAATGTGTTCAAAGTACACATTTATTTTTGATATAACAAACTTTTATTTTGACTATGTCAAGAAAAATAATATGCAACCCTGAAAGGCATCCACCTTGGAGATTAAAATATAATTTAATAGATGTGTGATCACATTGTAGGTGTTATGAAAAGTAAAGAAATATTCTGTATTGCATTCAAACTGCAGAAGAAGTTTTAGTAAGCATTGTGTATTATACAAATTGGATTTAATTTAGGAATCTAAGCCTAACATGGAGGCTAACTATAGAGCTTGTAAAAGGAGGCATCTTCAGGGGTTCACACTTCTTGGTTGTTCCGAGGAAGCTTCCCACGGAGACAGATTGCTTCATGAAGCCCACACTAGCAAATGCTTGATCATTAACTTACTTTGGAAGAAAAAATATACTGTCTTAACTGTGGAATTAAAAGAGTACTGCTATTGTGTATATTTTTCCCCACAATCCATGAAGGAAATTGTAAGAAAATTTTAGTAAGATACCTGAAACCTTTTTTCCAAAGCATCTCATCAGCAACATGTTATTTCTGATTCTTCCATGACTTTATGCTATACAAAAGACTAAGAGATTTACCTATTAAATATAAAAGATGTTATACATCACAAGGCAACTTAAAGAAAGGGGAAAGTAAAACTATAGACTGTGAAGAGATATTTGTCATAGACAAATCTTACAAAGTTTCAGTATCATGAATGCGTAAGAAAAGCCCATAAATTATTAGGGTAAGGGAAAAATACCAATAGAAGAAAGCACAGTGGATAACTGAAATACACTTAATGGAAGCATAAAGACAGAAACCAAAAAATATATATCTATTATATGTTATATGTGCATATATATATATACAAACACACACACATATATATGAGGGTACATCAAAAAGATCATGGACAGACTCATATTATCTTTTAATTCTATTTTTCCATGAATTTTTGAAAGTACCCTTGTGTGTGTGTGCGTGCGTGCGTGCGTGCGTGTGTGTGTGTGTGTGTGTGTGTAAAAGATGTTCAAACTTACTTGTGGTCAGGGAAATGCAAGCCAAGACCATTTTATACACATTTTAATTGGCAAAAAAAAAAAAATTGAATTCTGACAATCTCAAAGGTAAAAGACAATGTAGATACATACAATCTCATATAGTAACAATACTGTCGAAAAGGTTTGACATACATATAATTAAACATAAGTGGAGTATGCACACTGTGGGCTGACATAAGTAAATATATTAAAGGTGGTTGGAGCCAAATTTATCACTTTTGGGGAAGAGAATTACAAATATGGAAAAGGAGACAATTAAAATAAACACAATAGAATTGGACTGGAATGGGGATATCGGTGTGAAATCATGGTTTTCAGTATACATGAATAGATATAGAAATAATGTAGCTGTAAATATCTGTGAGTGTGTGTGTGTGTGTGTGTGTGTGTGGAGTAGGAACAGCTCAATAACAATGAGTGTAGGTAGTGACAAATCTTGTTTTCTAAATATGGTTCTTCATTCTCCACCTATAGGAACCAGATCTCCTTGGATAAACTGTAGATTTCAGGCCTAGGAAAGGGAAAATAAAAGGTAAACCAGGAACACCTTGTAGTGCCGGAAAATAAGGAAGTACTCAAGAAAAATGGGCAAATATCAGGACACAGAAGCCAGCTTGAAGGAGTTCCCACGGCCAGACTTAGGGCAATTTGATCATCTATATAAATAATGATAGTATTGAATTATAACTCATTAGTCTGCTGACATAATAAATCAATGAAAAAAGTGAGATTTCAAGCAATCAGTGCAAGAGTCAAAAACAAAATCTAGCCATATCTTAACAGATAATGTTAATTTGGCTAAGGGTATCCAGGTATGCAAAAAAGTTTCAGTATTAAAATAGATTCATGTAATTCATTGTAGGTATAGATCAAAATAAAAAAGTGTGTTTTGTGAATGTTAAAAAAAGCATATGATAAAATGCAACATTCACCTTTAATTAAAGATAACTGTCAATATAAAAGTGTGGATAGTTATCTCACCTAAACCAATGCATTAGTCTCCTAACTGATCTTTTCCTTCTACCCTTGAATACCCACCCTGCCTCTTCTGGCAGTTTATTTTTTTCACCTGAGCTAACATTTGTCATTCAAAATGTAAATCAGAACAGCCATTCCTCTTCTCAAAGTTCTATAGATTCTCACTAACAACATAAAAACTAAATCATAAAATACAAAACTGTGAAACAGCAGAAAACATTAGGTTATCTTATATATAACATTAGAGTAAGGGAGGATTGCATAAACATCACCAGAAAATCCTTTACTGATGCACAATTGATCACAATTATTCACCTTCTCCACTAGCTTACACATCCTCTTAACAGAACTGTACACAGTGGTTCCCTTCACATTCCCAAGTGTAGATCAAGCCCTTCCTTTGAGTTTTCTGAAATGTCCCTGAAGTTTTCCTGAACAGAATGTAACAACCTGCCTTTTGCCATCTTGCTGTTCAATTATTTTCCCTTTCTCTTGTTTCTCAACAAAATATAAGCATGGCTGTTAATAATTTTCAAGAAAATGTTTTTTTCTAAATTCAAACACCATTGCTTTCTTAGATCACCTGCCCTTTGCTTGTTTAAAGCCTTGCAAGTTTTGTATCCCTAGGTAGATGATTCACGGTAAAAAAAAAAAAAAAAACTTTTGAATTGAAAGTATTAGGCAAAAGCCTTGCAAGTTTTGTATCCCTAGGTAGATGATTCACGGTAAAAAAAAAAAAAAAAAAGAAGAAGAAGAGAGAGAGAGAAAGAAAGAGAGAGAGAGAAAATATAAAGCTACCCTTTCAGTTAAACAAAGTAAAAGCTGGAGTTTTAAATACAGTAAATAAAGCTTAAATTCTTTCAGTTATGTGAATAGTATCAAAAAATGGAAAGAAAGCACATAAAAAAAGAAGAGAAAAGAAAAGAAAAGATATGATGTAAAGCACATAGAATAATAGCTATTTATAAAGAAAAATAACCATGTTGGTCACTTAATAGAATCAAAGGCTAAAAAAAAAATCATGTAGCATTTTGTAACTCTAGTTACAAATAATTTAATTTGCTTGATAATGTAAGTAAAATTTAATGAAATTTTACTCCTGAAATTTTATTTCTCCTAAAGTTGCAATGTAGCATTATTTTAATTGATATTCAGAATATTATAAATGTATAGGTTCAATTGTTTAAAGTAATAAACATTATTTTATATATAATTTACAAATTGATTTCATTGGTATCTCATTTAATCCATCTAACAACCTAAGGAAGGCAGAAGTTTTAAGTACCAGTCTCAGATATGAAAAGTGAGGTTTAGAAATCAAGTTGGGTTATTATTCTCTTAGTTTAACCTGTTAGTAAATTTCTTTATTTTATACAACTTCATGGTGTTTATTACAAGAAAGGGTCTGACTACAAAAATTAGCATGCACCTCAATGGATCAAATAAAGGCAACAAAATCAAGCATAGATTTATTAAGTATATTGGTTAAGTTTTATAGCCAAATATATTATAAACGTTAAATATTCTAATATATTTTGTATTCATATGTTATACTTAAAACATACTTAAAAATATATAATACAGGGCCGGCCCGGTGGCGCACTGCTACAGTGCGCCGCTTGGGAGTGTGGTGGCGCTCCCGCCGAGGGTTCGGATCCCACATACAGACCAGTTCCCGCTCACTGGCTGAGCGAGGTGTGGGAGCAACACCAAGGGTTGCGATCCCGTTGCCGGTCCCGGTCCGGTACGGGCGCGACACTGAGGGTTGCGATCCATTGCCAGACACGAAAAAAGATAAAAAGGAAAAAAATATATATATATATATATTATATATATATAATACATAATACAATATATGTAATATACAATTATAATTTATTTTATAACATTTTTATACTTGTAAATCTGTATAGTATATCTTTTATAATTTTATAATCAATCAAATGTAATTTTCTGGTCAACAATATATATAACTCTCTCACATTTCTGAGATTTTACCATTGCTGATATAGTTTCATTCTTCCCTTTGTGCTACTTTACTGATTTTAAGCATTAGTAAATAGACTATTTATTAACTTTTTCAGAGTCTAATCAACTACTGTTAATGCATTGATGTTTTATATAATAAACAGCTTAAGTGAAACTGTATTCTTTAGCGGTAAAACCCTGAAGATTGGTATTATACCAAATATGGGGAAAGATGTGTTTCCTTTTAACTCAGAAGTCAATCACATTTTATTGAAGTACTGTACAAAAGCTTTTAATTTTGAGTACTTTTTTATGAGTTGACAAAATCATTTCTGAGTAATGAAGAATGCAGCACATTTTAATAACTGAAAATTGGCTTTAATATTGATATTGTCTCAACAATTCTCTTCTGACATCTGATATTCAGAAAAAAATTCTGGGTTTCCAGCTGTGTTTTTGAAATTGCTTTACTTTTTTTTAACACAGAGATAATTTATTTCATTCAGTTGACAGTAACGGGATTTTAATTTTTTGATGTGTTATTAGTGTTGAGGTGGGTATTCATCAATTTACTATAATTTATTCACAACAAGCATTTTCATTGTATGGCATAAATATTTCCATGACTTAGTAGAGAGTCTGAGGGGAATGGAAATAGGTGGAAGCCAATGAAGAATCTTTGGCAAGAAAGGGTAAGATGCTTCTAGGAAGTTGGGAAGAGATGTGAATGCGGTCTATTATGCCAGAAAGTATGAGCTAAGAAAAGAATAGAGAATCATAAAAGTGAAAAAAAAATGTAAACAAGGATAAGTGGAAGAAACTTTGTACATGCCTACAAAGATAAGTGTTAAAATTTTTATGAATTGAGGGCCGAGCCCGTGGCGCACTCGGGAGAGTGCGGCGCTGGGAGTGCAGCAGCGCTCCCGCCGCGGGTTCGGATCCTATATAGGGATGACCGGTGCACTCACAGCGCTCACTGGCTGAGCACGGTGCGGCTGGTCTCAAAAAGGACAAAAAAAAAAAAAAAAAAAACTTTTGAATTGAAAGTATTAGGCAAGGTTTTCACTTTAAATATTTTTTCTTAAAATTCTGAAAAAGTCACCTAAAACATTGCTGATGGCAACATGGTAGGTGGATGCTGAAAATAAAGCAAAATTCTGTATTGTTTCTACATCCAAAAAAAATAGCTAACTAGAAAATGTAATTGAAACAGCATGATATCTAATAATCTGAACAAAAAGCAAAAAGCAATTAGACATATTTCTATGTACTTTAGGACTCTAGATATAGAAAATCTTATGCTAAAAATTGAAATTATCTCAATATTTAGCTAGAATTAACTAAAATGCCCAAAGATAAAGATAGTTATTATTTAAATACTGTCCGGGACATCTACAACATGTAGTACTATGTAGCCACTAAAAAAAAAAAAAAAAAAGAAGAGTGAAATACATAATAACATAAGTGTTGTTACATATAATATCAAGTGAAAAAAGGGTAAAAACAGCATGATTATATAATTTTCCAAAAGCCCGTGAATGCCATTAAGTCTTTCTCAGAAGCATTTTGTTTAATACTTGAACTGCATATTTTTGTGGATGTAAGGAAATGATGTTACCAACGAATGGTTTCAGGTGAAACCACATTTTAATACTCAATTAACCTCTTTGCATTTACAGCCAATTTTTATGTGTTGAGTATGTTCCATCAAGGTTACAGATAAATTAACACTTTGAATTTTTTTTTACAGTTAATAATTGTGATTATGGATCACAATGGATTAATATTAAAATGTGCTTTAAAAATAATTTTTAGAAAAATGTTGTATCTGGCATGCCAGGAAAATCATCTCTGCTGAATTTATAAACTCTTTTATAAATCCTTTTATAAATTCACCTGCCACTTTTCTGTGCCTTCTGGTTTATGGAAACAATAAGGGAGGTATCCTGCAAACATCTTACTGCACTGTGATATTTTAACATCTAACAGTCTAATTTGAGTTAGCCCTGTAGGTATCTACATGAGAATATTTAGAGGAAAAACCAAATACTGCTGGAAATGGTCTGGATGACTCAGTAGGTGGGCATTATTCCATCTGGCTTAGAAGTAAAACCATGCCCTGAGCTGGCCTGTATGAACATAAAGTCTAGCTAACTACAGTTATAAAAGAAATATTAATAATGTGTTTTTCTGTGAGGCCTGCTTACAATGAATTTACAGCTCCAAGAACCATATGAAGCTGAAATAGAGTAGTCTAGGAAATAAAAGTAATTTCCTTTTTAAATATTAATATATCTTTAATTGTTATAGTAGCATATGTTTAAATTCAAACTTTCAATAGTTCAACCCAGATTAGCTAAGAGTCCTACTTAAATCTAGTATTAATAACGATACCTATTTTTTTCTTTTGTAAGAAATCATTTTTTCTTCTGTGTTTTCACTGTGTCTTTTACTATGCCCCTTACCACTTCGTCATACTACATACTACCTATGGGCTTGAGAGTACATACTTGTTTACATGCTCCGGTTCTACACTAGAGTTTAACCTATTTTGAGTTGGGGATGCAAATTAAATGTACTGTCAGACACCACTACACATTGATTAAAATGGCTAAAATAAACACTAACAAATTAAGTGATGAAAAAGATGTGAATAAAATGAATCTCTCACACATTACTTATGGGAAGATAAAATGATACAGTCACTCTGAAAAACAGTTTTACAGTTTCTTGTAAAGTTAAATGTGCACTTACCACATAATCCGGGAATCACACATCTGGATAGTAAACCTTGAGAAATGAAAATTCATGTTTACACAAAAAAGTTCACATTGATTTTCACAGCAACTTTATTTGTAATAGCCAAAAAATTGGAAATAACCAAACGTCTTTCAATGGGCAAATGGATTAACAAAACTGGTACATCCACACAATGGAAGATGATTCAGCAATAAAGGGAACAAATTATTGATACACACGATGGCTTGATGACTCTCAAGGCATTATGGTGTGTTTAAAATGCCATTCTCAAGGGCCGGCCCGGTGGCGCACTGGATAGTGCGCCGCTTGGGAAGCGCAGCGGCGCTCCCGCCCGAGGGGTCGGCTCCCACATACA
>NW_007726870.1:415937-429973 GCF_000696425.1 Galeopterus variegatus | reverse complement strand
CGCGGGAGCAGCGCCGAGGGTTGCGATCCTGTTGCCGGTCCCCGGTCCAGTGCGGGGCAACACTGAGGGTTGCGATCCGTTGCCGGACACGGAAAAAGACAAAAGACAAAAAAAAAAATGCCATTCTCAAAACATTATATACCGTATGATTTCATTTATTTAATATTCTCATAATGACAAAAAATATAATGATTAACAGATCAGTGCTAGAGGTTCGGGTTAGGAAAAGGGTGTGACTTTGAAGGAGTAAAACCAGGTAGTATCACTTTGGTGATGCAAGAGTTATTTATCCTGATTTTTGAGGTAGTTACAGAAATGTATATATGTACTAAAATTTTATTGAACTAAACATTAAAAAGATAGTATGTAAATATGAATGTTCCCTTATTTTATTAATACTACTGTATCACTGTCAATTCCTGGTTTTGACAATATAATTATATAAGATGTTACCATTGGGAGAAGCTGGGTAAAATGTACTCAGAAACTCACTACACATCTTTGCAACTTCTTGTGAGTCCTAAACTATTTCAAAATAAAAAGTTAAAAGTGTAAAACAAAAATTAAAGATTTTGAAAACATAAGCATGATATCACTACACCAAAAATACATGGAAAAATATTCCTAACTCTCATCAAATATCCAGTCATTAGTCAGATTTCCCCAATTGTCTCTCTTTTTTTCTTTTTTTACAGTTGATTTACTATAATTAGAAACAAATTGCATTTGGTCAGTGTTTCTTAATTTCCTTTTAATCTATACATTCTCTTTCCAATTTTTAAATTTCAGTCTTATTTTTCAATTTATTAGTCGAACAAACTGGGTGATTAGTCCTGTAGTATCCTGGTGACACTCATGTTTATCATATTCCTGTGATAACTAAATATATTTTTGTCCTCTGTATTTCCTGCAATCTTCTGGTTATAACTAGAGAGTTGATCAGCTTCAGATTCAGTTTTTGACAAGAATATTTTAGAAATGTTGTATTAAGATTCCCATACATAGCTTCTTCTCTTTGGTGATATTGGCAGCTATTGATAATCATTGCCTGTACCTATCACAAAACGGTGTTATTTAATGCTCCCATTTCTTCTGCATGTGCTAGCTGGAGTAACTCTGTAGGGGGAAGTTTCCTCTCGTTCACTACTTTCTTGCTCTGAGGTAGAGCTCAATCAGAAAATAAGCTTAAATGCTTTTTTTTTTTAACCAGATTTTAAAATAGTAATTTATTGAACTGGCCAAGTAGCTCAATTGGTTAGAGAACAGTGTTTTAACACCTAGGTCAAGGGTTTGGATCCCCTTACCTGTTGGCTGCCCCCCCCCAAAAAAAATGTAATTTATTTTTGTAGCATCCAATAAAGCTGACCAATAAGAGATTTCCTATTTTAGTATCATTATAAATACACAAATTTTAACATATCTGATGTGTGTGAACTTATTTCAGTTATCATTCTTATGGATGATTTAATTGTCCAATCTTTGGTTTATGGTAACCTCATGAGGTTGGCTTTTGATCCTGTTTGCCACATTCCAAATAGTCTTAGAAGCTTAGTGTCTGTCTACTATAACAAGCTACTGAGACTAATTTTATATTTGTCCTCTCTCAGATTTGGAATAAAATATTTTTTGAAAGATTCTTAAAACTTTATAGTGAGAAATGGCATTTGGAGACCACAACTTGGGTACTAGAGTTGTTCACTGACATTGTATCTTTGGTGTTTCTAATGTTTTTAGTATCTGGAGCTAGAAAACATGTAATATTTTTTAAAAGATTTTACATTATGAGTTTATAAAACTGATATTTCCAATTCAAATTTAAGACTAATTTTTTTTTCTTAAAAAAAATGAACTTTTTGGATTGTGCATTTAAATCCTCTTTCTCATGGAATTATTGGTTCTTCCATGTGCTGATGAGAAGAATATGTGTTCTGCAGCTATTGGATGAGATTAATTCTGATGCTTCTGGTTAATTTTCTGCCTGGATGATATTTCCTTTGCTGAAAGTGAGGTATTGAAGTCCCCAAGTGTTATTATATTGGAGTCTCTCTCTCCCATTAGGTCCAATAGTAATTGCTTTATATAACATGTTGCTCTGGAATTGAGTGTGTACACATTTAGAATTGTTATATTCTCTTGCTGAACTGATCTCTTTATCATTATATAATGACCATCCTTACTTTTTTAAAATTTTATTTACTTTCTTGGCTTGAAGTCTATTTTATTTTTATACAACTATCCCTGCTCTTTTTTGGTTTCCATTGGCATGAAATATCTTTGTCCATCTCTTCACTTTCAGTTAGTGTGTTTCTTTACTGATTATGTGAGTTTCTTGTAGGCAAAATATTGTTGGCTCTTGTTTTATAATCCATTTGAGTCACCTTGTATCTTTCAAATAGGGCATTAAATGCCTTTATATTTAAAGGGTTATTCTTGATATATAGGCATTCATTACTGCCATTTGGCTTTTTTCTTTTGGTTGTTTTGTAGGGTCTTTTTTCCTTTTTTCCGGTTGTATGGTCTTTATGGTTCTGTAGTTATCTCTAGCTTTACATTTTGATTTCTCACTATTTTTAGTATATTTCCTATAAGTTTTTGTGTTATGGTTACTATGAAGCTTACAAAGAACATGTTATAGTTATAACAAATTATTTTAGACTAATAACAACTTAACTTTGGTATCCAAGAAAAAAACAAAGCAAACTCTGCACTTTGGTTATCACCCCCCTCGCCCCCACTTTTGGCATTTTGTTGCTTCAAGTTACATCTTTTAATATTGCCTGTCTCTTATATGGTTGTTGTATACATTCTCTAGAATAGGCCATATGCTATGTCACAAATCCTGTTTCAACATATTTTAAAAAATGAGCATCATGTCAACTACTTTGTCTGATCACAATAGAATAAAGCTAGAAATGTAAAACCATACAAATACATGGAAATTGAACAACATACTCCTAAAATATTGATGACTCAAACAAGAAATCAGGAAGGAAATTTAAAAATTCCTGGAGACAGATGAAAGTGAAAACACAACATACCAGAAACTATGGGTTCTAAGAGGGAAGTTTATAGCAATAAATCCTACATCAAAAAAGAAAGACTACAAATAAACAGTCTGAGATTGTACCTGAAAAAGCTGAAAAAACAAGAACAAACTAAACACAAAACCAGCAGGAAAGAAATAACAAAGATTAGAGCAGAGGTGAGTGAATTTGAGATTTAAAAAATAAAACAAATGGTTGATGAAATGAAGAGTTGTTTTTTTTGACAAGACAAAAAATATTTGATAAACATTACCTAGAATAATGAAGAAAAAAAGAGAGAAGACTCAAATAAATTCATAAATTAAAAAGGAGACATTACAACTGATACTACAGAAACACAAAGGATCATAAGAGACTACTACAAACAACTATATGAGAACAAATGTAAAATCTAGAAGAAATGGACAAATTTCTGGACACATAGAACTTACCAAAATTGAATCACAAAGAACTAGAAAATCTAAACAGATCAATAATAAGTAATGAGATTGAAGCAGTAATAAAAAATCTTCCAACAAAGAAAACCACAGGACCAGATGTCTTCACTGCCAAATTCTACCAAACATGTAAGGAAGAACTATTATTAATTCTTCTCAAATTCTTCCAAAAGATTGAAGAGGATGGAATACTTCCAAACTCATTCTGCTAGGCCAGCATTACCTTCATACCAAACCTGGGAAAAGACATAACAACAACAAAAAATAAAACTATAGATGAATATCCTTAATGAACACAGACATGAAAATCCTCAACAAAACATTGGCAAATGGAATCCAACAGCACATTAAAAAAAATTATTCATCATAATCAATTGGATTCATCCCAGGAACACAAGAGTGGTTCTAAATATGCAAATCTATAACCATGAAACATGACATCAACAGAATGAAGGGAAAAAAATGTTTATTTCAATTGATGCAGAAAAAGCATTCGATGAAATACAAAACCACTTCATGATAAAAAGACTCAATAAATTAGGTGTAAAGGGAATGTACCTCAACATTATAAAAGGCCATGTATGATAAATCCACAGCCAATATCATAGTGAATGGAGAAAAATTGGAAATTTTTCCTCTAACATCTGGAACAAGACAAGAATACCCACTCACCCCACTCATTTCTTATTTAACATAGTACTAAATGTTTTAGCCAGCATAATTAGGCAAGATAAAGCAATAAAGGGCATTCAAATCAGAAAAAAGGACGTCAAACTATCCCTATTTGTAGATGACATGATCCTATAGGTAGAAAACACTAAAGACCTCACCAAAAAATTATTAAAACTAATAAATGAATTCAGTATAGTAGTAGGATTTAATATCAACACACAAAAATCAGTAGCCCTCCTATACATCAATAACAAAACAGCCAAAGAAATCAAGAATGGAATCCCATTCATGATAGTGGCTATAAAATGAAATACCTAGAAGTAAACTTAGCCAAGGAGATGAAAGACCTCTACAATAAAAACTATAAAACACTGGTGAAATAATTGAAGGGTGTTGGTTAGCCTCCCACGGATTTGTCACCCTTTTTCCCCTGGGTGATGGAGTTGCCAAAGATTACTCAAAGCCCATCTCTTCTGAGCAGTGAGAAGCCCCAAAAAGGGGTTAATCTCCCAGAACCCTCAAGAGAGAAGCATGGGAAATTAACCATGAATTGGGGTTCTCTTCCTGCATTTATTCTCCAGACCAGGAAGTTCCAGGAAGAGAACATAGGTGGGGCTTTCGCTAAGTACTGTTTAACAAGTTTAACAATAGAAGCTGGTAACATTCAGTAAGGTGACATTCTATAATGCAATTTGCGACAAAATCTTGATTTTAGCAAACGTTCTCTTCTTACAGCAATTTCCCAGTATCTTTACATATCAATTAGTAACCTGTCTGTCTTTGAGCCAGCAACCTTGCTGTTTTACAATTCTTTATCTTCCAACAGAGACTATATAGCCTGGGGAAAATTTCCTGTCCTTTGCAAGGTCAATATTTGAAACTGCAAGGCTTTGGAAAGCCAGGCCCTGTGAAGTACATTTGCTTTATGCATACTTCACAGAAGAAGACACAAGTAAATAGAAAGATATCCCATGTTCCTGGATCAGAAGTATTAACATGATCAAAATGTCCATATTACCCAAAGTTATCTACACATTCAATGCAATCCTTATCAAAATATCAATGACATTCTGCACAGAAATAGAAAGAAAACCTTAAAATTTGCCTGGAACCACAAAAACCCCATATAACTAAAGCAATCTTGAAAAAAAAGAACAAAGTTGCAGGCATAATGTTCCCTGACTTCAGAGTATAATATAAAGCTATAGTAATCAAAACATCATGGTACTGGCATGAACACAGACAAATTTACCAATAGAATAGAATAAAGAGCCTCAAAATAAACCCACACATTTACAGCCAGCTGACTTTTGACTAAGGTGCCAAAAATATAGAGTGGGCAAAGACAGACTCTTGAACAAATGGTGCTGGGAAAACTGGATATCTACATGCAGAATATTGAAACTAGACCCTTATCTCTCACCATACACAAAAGTCAACTCAAAATGGATCAAAGACCTAAATTTAAGACCTGAAACTATAAAATGACTAGAAGAAAACAGAGAAAATGCTGTACAAAATTGAAGTGGGCAGCAATTTTTTGAGCTAGACTACAAAGGCATAGGTAACCAAAGTAAAAATACACAAATGTGACTACAACAAACTAAAAAGTTTCTGTTCCACAAGGGACATTGTCAACAGAGTGAAGATACAATGTACAAAATGAGAGAAAATGTTTGCAAACTACGCATCAGATAAGGAGCTAATATCCAGAATATATAAGGAACTTAAACAACTGAACAGCAAAAAATAAAAATAAAAATAATTTTAAAAAATAACCCAATTAAAAATATGAGCAAAGGGCCTGAACAGACATTTCTCACAAGAAGACATAAAAATGGCCAATAGGCATATGCAAAAATGCTCAACATTACTAATCATCAGGGAAACACAAGATGGGATAGCATCTCACTGTAGTTAGAATGGCTATTTTCAAGACAAAAAGTAACATGTTGCTGGTGAGGATGTGGAGGAAAAGGAACTCTCCTACAATGCTGATGGGAGTGTAAATTTGTACAGCTACTGTGCAAAATACTATGGTGGCTCCTCAGAGAACTAAAAATAGA
The DNA here is from genome assembly GCF_000696425.1 of Galeopterus variegatus. Classification (NCBI taxonomy): domain Eukaryota; kingdom Metazoa; phylum Chordata; class Mammalia; order Dermoptera; family Cynocephalidae; genus Galeopterus; species Galeopterus variegatus. Next base: position 423,754 of record NW_007726870.1, on the reverse strand, counting down.
TCTATCTTATGGCCCAGCTATCCCACTACGGGGTATGTATCCAAAGGAAACAAAATCAATANTAGAAAGTAAGGCACTGTCGGGCAGGAATCTCAGATCCTTCTGCCCCTCCCTGTGCAGGTCATGAGTCGGGTAATCAAAAGAAGATACAGGCAGACATACTGTATCTTTTGCAAGGTGGACATACTTTATTCTTCACATATGAGCTTCACAGAAATGCTTTATTCTCAGACACAAGCTCAGGCTCTACTCCACTGACCCTCCATGCTCTGCCCTCCTTCCATGCTCTGCTGACCAGCAGTTCAGAACAGTTACCTTTACACTTTTAGTACACAATGGCAGCCACAAGCCTTACATAATTACAACAATCATGCCGAATCAGTAAATGGGCACACATGCACCTTTTTTGTGTGCGTGTGTATGTGACCAGTAAGGGGATCACAACCCTTGTCATGGTGTCGCCCACACCGCGCTCAGCCAGTGAGTGCACTGGCCATCCCTATATAGGATCCGAACCCGCGGCCTCGGCACTCCCAGCGCCGCACTCTCCCGAGTGAGCCACTTCGGCCCAACAGTTATACTACTTTTACAGCTGTTTATATCGAATGTGCAGAATCTTGCCCATCTGTAACAGATGTGAGGTGAGAAATCTTGACTAAACTTTTTCTACTTTTCTTACAGGCACATTTACAGAAGTCTAGATTGTGTCCTTGTTCCCTCCACTTTGCTCCTTTTCTCCTACATAGGAAATATATACATATTATATATATATATAATATATATATATATATATGTATGTATGTATATAATAGATATATAGATATTTAACTCATCTATCTTTTTAGAGTAACCAAACACACACACACATATTTTTAGTTTGCACATATGCATCATTGTACATACTTATTCCTCATCTAGCTTCTTTTTGTTGATTGAATAATACAGCCTGAAAATACCTCCACTACATTATATAGAAATATTCTTTATTCTTTCCTAATGCTGCATTTTATTCCATTATGCAGATGTATCATTTATTACCAAGACCTATGTAAATAGATATTTGAGCTGTACTCTGGGTTTTTTTTTTTTTTTTTTTTTTTTTTTTGTCTCTGTGTGTGTGTGTGTGTGTGTGTTTTCTGGATACTATAAAAGTTGTAACTATTAAAACTTATGTACAGCCATTTTTTCATATTATTTGCTAGTGTGTCTTTCAGATAGATCTTGTAGACATGGAGTTTCTGGGTCAGAGAAAAAGTCACAAGTAATTTTGCTAAATACTGTCCAGTTTTTCTCTAGAGGGTTGTGTGATAAAACAATGTGTTGTCAAATAGGACTTTTACCAATCCAATAGTTAAGAAACTTGTTCTCACTGTAGTATTTTTTATTCTTTTATCATGAGCAAGGACAAGCTTCTCTGCATATAAGTGAAGACTGTATTAGTGTGTTGTTGTTGTGTGTAAATAGTCTATTTATGCCTCTTACACATTTTACTATAGGGTTATTGATCTTCATTCTTCTTGATGTTTATACACTGTATTTATTGACAATATTAAACTTCTGTTTGTGACACAGTTGTGTATATTTCCCCAGTTGGTCACTGGTCTTTTTTCTTTGCTGATGGTACTTTTTGCAAAGTAAATATTTTATGTAGCCACACGCATCCGTCATTCCCTTTATTGCTTCTAGATCTGAAATCATAAGACTATTTTATTCAAATATGGTCCTTGCACTAGTATATTTTCATGTTTTTTTAAAATCTAGATCTCTGATCACTTAGAATTTTTTCTCATAAACAGCATGGGTAACAAATCAAATTTGATCTTTGTATACAGCCAGATATTCAGTTTTCCAACTCAGTTTTTATTTTTTACTTTTTTGCATAAATATATATATATATTTAATTTTTAAAGATAATTTAGTATGCATACATGTGGGGTACAATGTTGATTTTCAATACTTGTGTACAATGTGTGATGGTTAGATCAGGATAGTTAATTTATTCATCATTACAATACACAATCATTCTTTGTGTCCATTAACCAATTCCTTGTTAACCCCCTTCCCTCTCCCCTCCCCTCTCCTTTTCCACCTCTAGTAAACAAAGTTCTTTTCTGTCCTTCTAAGAGCTCAACATATTACTGTGATTGTTGTTTCTTTCTCTCTCTCTCTTTCTCTCTTTATTGTTTGTTTTTTTATGGATTCAGATCCTGGTTATTGTTGATAACATGTTCTAATTANATATATATATATATTTAATTTTTAAAGATAATTTAGTATGCATACATGTGGGGTACAATGTTGATTTTCAATACTTGTGTACAATGTGTGATGGTTAGATCAGGATAGTTAATTTATTCATCATTACAATACACAATCATTCTTTGTGTCCATTAACCAATTCCTTGTTAACCCCCTTCCCTCTCCCCTCCCCTCTCCTTTTCCACCTCTAGTAAACAAAGTTCTTTTCTGTCCTTCTAAGAGCTCAACATATTACTGTGATTGTTGTTTCTTTCTCTCTCTCTCTCTTTCTCTCTTTATTGTTTGTTTTTTAATGGATTCAGATCCTGGTTATGGGTGATAACATGTTCTAATTATTTCTGTACCTGGGCTGTTTCAATTAGAATCATTTTCTTCAGTCTCATCGATGTTGCTGCAAATGGAAGAATGCCATTGTTTTTTACAGCTGAGTAGTATTCCATTTTGTATATGTACCACAATTTCCTTATGAACTCATCCATCAGTACATATTTAGGTTGGTTCTGTCACCTGGATATTGTTAATAGAGCTTTGACAAACATGGGAGTGCAGGTATCCCTTCAACATAATGATTTCCAGTCCTCTGGACGTATCCCAGTAGTGGGAATGATGGATCATATGGGTAGTTCTATCTGTAGTTGTTTGAGAAACCTCCATACTGTTCTCCATAATAGCTGTACTAATTTACAATTCCACCAACAGTGCAGAAGTGTTCCCTGTTCTCCACATCCTTGTCAGCATTGATTATTCTGTTTTTTTTTTCTTTCCTTTTTTTTTTTATAATAGCCAATCTGACTGGGGTGAGGGGATATCTCAAAACGGTTTTGATTTGCACTTCCCTGATGATAAGTGATGTTGATGATTTTTTCATACACCTCCTTGCCATTTGTATGTCCTCCTTTGAGAAATGTCTATTCAGCTCCTTTGCCCGTATTTTAAATGGATTGTTGTTGTTATTGTTATTATTATTATTACTATTATTATTATTATTATTTGCTGTAAAGTTATCTGAACTCTTTGTATATTCTGTGTATTAATGCCTTGTCAGATGCATAGTTTGCAAATATTTTTTCCCATTCTTTAGGTTTTCTCACTCTGTTGATTGTTTCCTTTGCTGTGCAGAAGCTTTTAACTTTGCTATAATCCCATTTATTTTTTCTTTTGTTGTCTGTGTTTTGGGGCTGTTATTCATAAAGTCTTTGCCCAGCCCTACATCTTGGAGTGTTTCCTCTGTTTTCCTCTAGGAGTTTTAAAGTTTCAGGTCTTATATTTAAGAACTTAATCAATTTTGAGTTGATTTTGGTATATGGTGAGAAGTATGGATCAAGTTTCATTCTTCTACATATGGGTATCCAGTTTTCCCAGCACCATTTATTGAAGAGGCAGTCTTTTCCCCATGTATGTTTTTGGTGACCTTGTTGAAAATCACTTGGCTGTAAATATGTGGGTCAGTTTCTGGGTTTTCTATTTTGTTCCATTGGTTCACATATCTGTTTTTTTTATGCCAGTACAATGCTCTTTTTGTTACTATCGATTTGTAATGTAGTTTGAAGTCAGGAAGTATAATGCCTCTGGCTTTACTTTTTTGGCTCAGGATCTCTTTGGCTATTCAGGGTCTTTTGTTGTTCCATATGAATGTTAGGATTACTTTTTCTATTTCTGTGAAGAGTGTCATTGGTATTTTGATGCAAATCACATTAAATCTGTAGATCACATTGGGTAGTATGGACATGTTCACTATGATGATTCTTCCAATCCATGAACAAGAAATGTCTTTCCATCTTTTAGTGTCCTCTTTAATTTCTGTCTGTAGTGATTTGTAATTCTCATTGTAGAGATCTTTCATCTCCTTGGTTATATTTATTTCTAGGTATTTTAGTTTTGTTGACTATTGTAAATGGGTTTCCTTTCTTGATTTCATTTTCTGCTAATTTGTTGTTGGAGTATAAAAACACTACTGGTTGTTGTCTATTGATTTTGTATCATGCAACCTTACTGAATTTATCAGTGTTAAGAGGTTTTGGGTAGAGTCTCTTGGGTTTTTTACACATAGAATCAAGCCATCTGCAAACAGGGACAATTTGATTTCATCTTTTCCTATTTGGATGTCTTTTATTTCTTTCTCTTGTCTAATTGCTCTGGAAAGTACTTCCAATACTATGTTAAATAGGAGTGGTGAAAGTAGGCATCCTTATCTTGTTCCTGATCTTAATATCAGGAGGATATTGGCAGTGGATTTATCATATATGGCTTTTATTGTGTTGAGATACTTTCCTTCTATACCTAATTTGTTGAGAGTTTTTTATCATGAAGGAATGTTGAATTTTGTCAGATGCTTTTTCTATGTCTATTGAGATGATCATATGGTTTTTGTTTCGATTTTGTTGATATGGTGTACTACATTTATTGACTTGCATACGTTGACCCATCCTTTCATTCCTGGGATGAATCCCACTTTATCATGGTGTATAATCTTTTTGATGTGTTGCTGCATTCTATTTGCTAGTACTTTGTTGAAGATTTTTGTGTCTGCATTTATCAAAGATATCAGCCTGTAGTTTTTTGTTGTTGTTGTTGTTGTACATTTGTCCAGTTTTGGTATTAGAGTGATGCTTACCTCATAGAATGAGTTTGGGAAAATGGTTTCTGTTTCAAATTTTTGGATAGTTTAGAAAGAATTGGCATTAATTCCTCTTTAAAGGTTTGGTAGAATTGAGCAGTAAAGCCATCTGGTCCTGGGCTTTTCTTTTCTGGGAGACTGTTGATTACTGCTTAAATCTTGTTACACATTATTGGTTTGTTCAGTTTTTGTATGTACTCTTGGTTCCATCTTGGTAGTTTGTATGTGTACGGAAACGTATCTATTTCCTCAAGGTTTTCAAATTTGTTGGCATATAGTTGATCATAGTTATTTCTAATGATTCCCTGTATTTCTGTGGTATCAGTTATGATATTTCCATTTTTCATTTCTGATTGTTGTTATTTGGCTCTTCTTTTTTTAGTTAGTCTGGCTAGTGATTTGTCTGTTCTGTTTATCTATTCAAAAAACCAACTTTTTGTTTCATTGATGTTTTGTAACATATTTTTTGTCTCTATTTCATTTAGTTCTGCTCTGATTTTAATTATTTCTTCCCATCTACTAACTTTGGGAATGGATTGGTCTTGTGTTTCTAGTTCTTTACAGTGTAATGTAGATTGTTTATTTGAAGTCTTTCTGTTCTCTTGATGTAAGAATTTACTGCAATAAACTTTCCTCTTGGTACTGTTTGGCAGTATCCCATAGGTTTTGGTATGATGTGTTGCTGTTATCATTAGTTTTGAGAATTTTTTTGATTTCTAGTCTGATTTCTTCTTTAACCCATATGTCATTCAGGATCATGTTGTTTAATTTCCAAGTTTTTCTATAATTTCCAACGTTTTGTTTGTTATTGATTTCTTGTTTAAATCCATTATGGTGGGAAAAGATGCATGAAATGATTTCAATTTTTTTTTAATTTGTTGATTTTTTATTTGTTACCTAATATATGATCTATCTTGGAGAATGTTCCATGTGCTGGTGAAAAAAAATGTACATTCTCTAGTTGTTGGGTGAAATGTTCTATATATATCTACCAAGTCCAATTGGCCTAAAGTGTAGTTTAAAATCTGTGTTTCCCTTTTTGCTTGTTGCCTAGATAATCTGTAAATTGCTGAGAGGGTGGTGTTCATTTCCCCAACTATAACTGTATAGAGATCTATTTCTCTGTTTAGGTATAATAAAGTTTGCTTTATAGATTTGGGTGTGCCAATGTTGGGAGCATATATATTTATGATTGTTATTTTTCTTGGTGGATAGATCCCTTTATCATTATATAAAGGCCTTCTTTGTCTCTTTTTGTAGTTTTTGGTTTAAAGTCTATTATACCTAATATAAGAAAAGCTTCTTCTGCTCCTTTTTGCTTTCCATTTGTGTGGTGTATCTTTTTCCATCCTTTCTCTATTAGTCTGTGAGAGTCTTTACAGGTGAGGTGGGTTTCTTGTAGGCAGCATTTAGTTAGGTCTAGTTATTTAGTCCATTCAGCCGCTTGATATCTTTTGAGTGGGGAGTTCAATACATTAACATTTAGCATTGCTATTGAAAGGCATTGTCTAAGTCCTATGACCTAATTTTATGCAGTTTTTTAAAAGTATTTTTTGTTCCTTTATTTCCCTGTTGTTCTTTGATTTCACAGTTTGTTGGTTTTTTGAGGTGGTATGTTATAGATTTTTGTTGTTGTTGTTTTGTTTTGTTCTGTTTTTTTTTTTTTTTTTCCTTTTTCTCATTTGTCTATGTATTCCATCAGTGGGATTTTTTTCTTCCTAGTGTATTCATGGTGGTAATTATATATATATATATTACTGTTTGGGGTTTTTTTTTTGGATTCCAGTTGTGGGACTCTCTTGAGGGTTTCTTGTAGGGATTGTTGTTTGGCATTGAATTCCCATAGTTTTTGTTTATCTGCAAAATACACTGTATTTCTGAAGGAAATTTCATATCTGAAGCCTTGCTGGGTCTGATAATCTTGGCTGGCAGTTTTTTCTCTTAGTTCTTTAAATATATCATCCCATTCTCTTCTGGCCAGTAGAGTTTCTGCTGAGGAGTTTTCTCTTAGTCTGATAAGGACTCTTATATAGGTGACTTGACATTTTTCTCTGGCTGTTTTTAAGATTTTCTCTTTGTCTTTGACTTTAGATCATTTACCTGCAATGTGTCTCAGAGAGGACATTTTTGGGTTGAAACTGTTTGAGGATCTCTGTTCTTCTTAAATCAGGAAATCCATTTCTCTACCAATACCAGGGAAGTTTTCTGCTATTATCTTTTTGACTATGTTTTCAGTGCCTTTTTCTTTTTCTTCCCCATCTGGAACACACACAATTTGAATGTTTGTACACTTGAGGTTGTCAGTTAGCTCTCAAAGATTTTCTTCATTTTTTTAAAATTATTTTTTTCTTTTTTTATCTTCTTGGGTTATTTCAAAAACACTGTCTTTAAGATCAGAAATTCTTTTCTCTGCTTGCTCTAGCCTGCTGCTAAAGCTCTTAAATGTAGTTTTTTGTTTCATTGAATGAGTCCTTCAGTTCCAAGAGTTCTGCCACATCCTTTTTCATGGCATTAATCCCTTCGTGGATTTCTTCCTTCATATCTTGGATTGTTTTTCTTATTTCTTTGTGTTGCCTATGTGACTCTTCTTGTATCTCACTGAGTTCCCTTAAGAATGTTGTTTGGAATTCTTTTTCAGACATTTCAAGGCTGTCTTATAAACTGGGATCTTGTATTTGAGAGTTACTGAATTCCTTTGAGGGTGTCATAGTTTCCTGATTTTTTTTTTCATATTTCTAGTATCTTTATGTTGATGTTCATCATCTGGTGGAGCAGTTGCTTCTTTAGTTACTTAAGTGTCTTTTGAGGAGAGAGATTTGTTTTATGTTGCTTGTTGTGTGGAATGTTTCAGTTTTGATTCCAGGTAGACTTTATAGTTCCAGAAGTTTCAGGAATACTCAGGTGTTTGGGGTACATTTAGCAGACTGACAGGTGTGGTGCA
>NW_007726870.1:414003-415601 GCF_000696425.1 Galeopterus variegatus | reverse complement strand
AGAAGTTTCAGGAATACTCAGGTGTTTGGGGTACATTTAGCAGACTGACAGGTGTGGTGCAACTGAACATGACAGGGTCCACACAGAGTGGGGCTCCTGGTACCATGGCCTAGCAGTGCTGGGCTCCCATAGTTGGAGCTGTGAGGGGTGGAGCTCCAGAGACTGTGGCCTGGTGGTATGACATTCCTGTCACTTAAACCCATGGGGTGGGACCACAGGGGGTGAAGCTGGGCAGAGACCATGAGGGCAGTGCTCTTATGGCAGCTTCCTGGTGGCCAAAGGCTTCTATGGTGGAGAACACATGGGACAGGGCTTCAGAGGTTATTGCCAGGAGGCTTGAGGTTCTTGTCGTGGAAGATACATGGGAGGGGAGGCTTCTGGGTCTGCTGTCCAGTGGTTCAAGCTTCCCAGGGCTGAAGCCTCAAGGGGCAGGGCTCCTGGGGCTGTTGCCAAGCTTCTGAGGCCTCTTGAGAGGAAAGCTGTGAGGGGAAGGGCTCCCAGGACTGGTGAAGGACTGTGCAGGCCTCTCCCAGTGAAAGCCATATGAGATGAAGCTCTCAGAGCTGGTGCCAGGCCACTGAGGCCTCTTCCAGCATAAGCCATGAGAGGTGGGCTCCTAGTGATAGTGTAGGGGTACTCAAGTCTCTACTGGTGAGAGCTGTGAGAGACAGGGCTTCCGGGAATGGTGTAGAGGTGCTCAAGTCTCTACCAGCAAGAGCTGCAAGGGGAGGGGATCCTAGGGCTGTTGCAGAGTCTCTCAAGTTACTCCCAGCTAGAGCTGTAAGAGGTGGGGCTCCTGGAGCTAGTGCCAAGCCGGTGGTGCCTCTCCTGGTGAAAGCGGTGAGAGATAGGACTCCCGGGGCTGGTGCAGGGCCACTGAGGCCTCTTCCAGCAGGAACCACAAGGGTCAGAGGTCCTGTGGCTTGTGTACAGTCTCTCAAGTCATTCCCAGTGAGAGCCATCAGGGGCGGGGCTCCCACGGCTAATGCTGGACTGCTTATGCCTCTCTTGGCAAGAGTGAGGGATCTGGTGTAGAGGTGCTCAAGTCACTCCCCAGAAGCTGTGAGGGGTGGGGCTCCCGGGGCTGGTGCTGGGCTGCTGAGGCCTCTCCTGGCAAGAGCCATGAGGGGTGGAATTCCCAGGCTAGTGTAGAGGTGCTCAAGTTGCTCCCAGCGGGAGCTGTGAAGGGCCAGATTCCTGGGGCTCCTGCCAGCTCGCTGAGGCCTCCCCTGGGAAGGCTGTGAGGTGCAGGCTCCCAGGGTTGGTGCTGAGCCACTGGGACCTCTCCCTGTGAGAGAGCCATGAGAGGCAGGGAACCCAGGGCTGGTGCAGAATCACTCTAGTCTCAAGTAGCAAATGCTTCAAGGGGAGGGGCTCTAGGGATTGCAGCTCACCAGCTCCAGCCTTCGGCAATGGAAGCCACACAGGGTGAGGCTTTGGAGGGTGGCACGGCACTCTGGTGTTCGGAATTAGGAGCTGCACAGTGGCGATGGCTGGATCTGCCTGACCTGCAGTTCCAGAGGCTGGGTCTGTGGCTGTAGATGGTGTGGGCTGTTCAGTGGTGCATGCTGGTGGCTGCTGCAGGGAGTGTGTGCAAG
>NW_007726870.1:411908-413481 GCF_000696425.1 Galeopterus variegatus | reverse complement strand
CGTGCTGATTTCTGCCGTCCACTCTCTGCTCTGTATCTCTCCTGTGGGAGAACTGCATGCCGGGCACTTCTAGTCTGTCATCTTGAACCCTCCCTCTCCAACATCAGATTTTTAAAAGTCCATCTCTTTTCCACAGATTCGAGATGTTTCTTTTTATCTTGTACTAAATTTCCATATGAATTTGGTTCTATTTCTGTATTTCTATTCTGTTCCAATAGAATTTTGCCTTTCTGTTCATGAACTGATAACACATTCTTATAATAGTTTAGCATAGTTCCTCTTATTGCTCTTCTAATTGGAATTTTTCTGTCTATTCTTCATTTTTTTTTCTCCAAATAAATTGTATAATCAATATCTCTAGCTCCCAAAATAAAGATAATGGTATTTTACTAGGATGTCATTAAGTAACAATGTATGGGAAATTTCCATTTTAATTGTATCTATTTTTTTTTTTTGCCCCAGCAAATCTACCTATGTATTCTAGAGTAGTAGTCACATATGTTCATAAAAGGTATATACAGTAATACTCATTACACTAGTAATTATAACATAAAAAAGAAAGAGGGGATTATTAACTAAATTACAATATATCAATAGAGCATTACACAATCATTAATATAATTGTAAGGATTTTTATAAACTTATAGAGAAATATCTATTATATATTATACAATTTAAAAATATATAAAAGGATCAATAAAAATAAAATAAGATGCATATACATAAAATGATTATGAAAGGAAAATTGTTACATGATCTGTGATATTTAAATCATTTAAAATAAAACAATAAGTTATTCTTTCCTAACTCATAATTTTTTTCTTTCTGTATTTCATAATTTCTATTAGCATGCCAACCTAATTTTGCATGTCTCTTCTTAAAAAACAAAAACAAAAGAAAACTCCAGATCCTCCTCTAGTTACCACTCCTTGTCCCCTAATTCTCTCCTGGGACCCATTATATTCTCTAGATATATTATTTTTTAAGTGACCAAACCCAGTATAAGTTTGTTTCTTTGTTTCATCTTGTATATGATAATGACTTCTAAGATAGCTCTAAAACTAAAAAATGACTGAGTCAAAACTTGTATATTCATCATGCTATTCAACTTCTCTATTTGGATGTTTAATAACCAACTGAAACTTGGCATATCTAAAACTGAATTTATGATTTCTGCCCTAAATTTGCTCCACCAACCCCTATCCTAATAAATGGCACCAGCATTCAACAGTTACTCAGTGAAAGAAACAAAAAGTTAGCTATAATTGACTAATTTAATTTTTCTCTCACACCCCACACCTTATCTAATAAAAGAACTTGGTAACAATACTTTAGGGATGATGTTAACAAAATTAACAGGGGAGGCAGATCTAAGAGCCCATCCCTCCATAGAAACATTGAGAAATCAAGCAGAATGTGTAAGAACCAACTATGTCAGAATTCTGGACAATAGTCACAGGTTTAGCGCATCCAAGTGAATGTTGAATTAAGGAAAGGCAAGTTAAGATGATAGGATGACAGGAATATTTTGTGACATTTTTACTTGCCCTTGTCCCATGCCCTTCCTGGCTGG
>NW_007726870.1:408793-410626 GCF_000696425.1 Galeopterus variegatus | reverse complement strand
TTTTTTCTCTTTGAATTTCTCTTCTCTTCCCTCTTATCCTCTCCTCTTCTTCTCTCTTCTCTCATCTCCTCCCCACCTCTATGTTTGGCTCATGGCATTCAGGAAAATGAAGAGCTTCATCCCACAGCAAACAACAAAAGCAACCTCTGAGAGGGGGGAGGAATTTAATTTTCAAATTACCACATTGTAAAATTCAAAATGTCCATTATTCAGCAAATCACTATATAGCATACAAAAAAGCAGGAAAGTATGGCTTATTAATAGAAGAAATTAACAAAAATTGTCCCAGAAGAAACATAGACTTCATACTTACTAGACACTGACTGTAAATTAGCTGTCTTAAATAAGCTCAAACAGCTAAAGAAAACCAGAAAAACGATATATGAATAAGTAGATAATATGAATAAAGAGAGATATAGTATAAAGTAATGAAATAGAAATTCTGGAGCTGAAAAATACAATAGCTGACATTAAAAACTCACTACAGGGTTCCAATAGCAGGTTTGAGAAAGCAGAAGAAAGATCATCGAAAATCTCCCAACAAGAAAATTTCATGACCAGATGTTTTCATTGGTGAAATCTACCAAATATCTAAGGAGGGAATTAATATCCATCCTTTGCAAGGTCTTACAAAAAATAGAAGGGGATGCAACACTTCCTAACTCATTCCAGGAGGCCATCATTTAGTCTGATATCAAAGCCAGATAAAGACAACATGAAAAAGAAAACCACATACCAATATACCTAATGTATATAGATGTCAAAATCCTCAAGAGAAAGCTAGCAAACTGAATTCAACAGTTTATTAAAAGAATTATATACCACGATCTACTAGGATTTATGCCAGGAATGCAAGGATGTTTCAATATTAGGTAATCAATCAATGTAATGCATCACATTAATAGAATAAAGGAAAAGAAAAAAACGTAATAATCTCAATTGATGATAAAAGGTATTGGGCAAAATCCGAGAATGTTTTATGAGTAAAAACTCTAATAAAATTGAAAATAAAGAAAATAGATAAATAATAAAGAAAGAAAAACACACAACAAACATCATATTAAAATGGTCAGAGACTGAAATCTTTCTACCTAAGACCAGGGACAATCCAAGGAGATCCACTTTCAATGATTCTAGTCAACATTTCACTGCTTCTACTCTATGGCTTCCAGAAATATTAGACAAGAAAAAGAAATAAAAGACATCCAGATTGGAAATGAAGAAGTAAAACTGTTTATTTTTAGATAATAAGATCCTAAATAAAGAAAATCCCAAAGAATTCACAAGAAAGCTGCTAGAGCTAACAAACAAACTTGGCAAAGTTTCAGGGTATAAGATGAGCATGCAAAATCAGTGTTGTTTCTATACTTCTGCAAGGAGCAATCCTAAAATAAAAATAGGAAAATAATGTTATTTACAATAGCATCTGAAAGAATTTAATACTTAAGAATAAATTTAACTAAGGAGATGAAAGACTTTTAGACTGAAAATTATAACGCACTGCTGAAAGAAATTAGAGAAGGCCTAAATAAGACTTATTTAGAAAGACAAGAAAGACATCCTGTGTTCATAAGTTGGATGATTTAATATGATTAAATTGTAAATGCTACCTAAAGTGATATACAGATTCAACGCGATTCCTATCAACATCCTAATGACTTTTTTTTTGCACAAATAGAAAAATCTATTCTAAAATCCATATGGAATTTCAAGGGATCCTAAATTGCCAAAACAATATTTAAACCAAAGAAAAGACTTGCTCTTCCTTATTGCAAAACTTATTACAAAGTTACAGTAATGAAAGCAACATAGTAATGACTTAAAAATAGACAT
>NW_007726870.1:406397-408001 GCF_000696425.1 Galeopterus variegatus | reverse complement strand
AATTTCAAGGGATCCTAAATTGCCAAAACAATATTTAAACCAAAGAAAAGACTTGCTCTTCCTTATTGCAAAACTTATTACAAAGTTACAGTAATGAAAGCAACATAGTAATGACTTAAAAATAGACATATAGACCAAAGGGAAAGAATAGGGAAACCCAAAAATAAACCCTCACATTAATGGCTAAATGATTTGCAACAAGGGTGCCAAGATAATTCAATATGGAAAGAATTGTCTCATTAAAAAATGCCTCTGGAACAACTGGATATTTACATGCAAAAAAAAAAAATGAAGTTGGGGTCCTACCTTACACCATATTAAAAAATAAACTCAAAATGGATCAGCAATGTAAATACAATAACTAAAACCATAAGACTCTTAGAAGAAAACCTAGGAGTAAATTCTTGTAACCATGTATTAGTTAATGTATTCCTAGATATTACACCAAAAAGATAAGCAGCAAAACAAAAACATGGATAAACTGGATTTAAAAAATTAAAAATTTTTTGCATTAAAGGACATTTTTTTCCATAAAGGACATTATTGAGAAAGTGAAAGTACAACCTATATGATGGGAGAATATATTAGAAAATCATATATCTGATCAGAGTCTAGTGCCGAGAATATAAAAATAACTCTTGAAACTCAACAATCAAAAGGCATACAACCCAATTAAAAAATGGATTAATGACTTGAACAGACTTTTCTCCATGAAGACACACAAATAGCCAAAAAGCACATGAAATGATGCTCAACATTATTAATTATCAGGAAAGTATGAATTAAAACCCACAATGTGTACCACTGTGCAACCACCAGAATGGCTATCACAAAAATGAAACACAAAGACCATAATAAACAAACAAAATCCCAGAAAATTACGAGTTTGGGAAAGTACCTGAACAATTGGAACCCTTGCACATTGCTGGTGACAATAGGAAATAGTTTTCCACTAAGAAAAACAGTTTCACAGTTAAATTCTTCTTTTTAGAGTAAGAAAACTGATTATACAACCTCTCCAGGGTTATTTGGATCTATGCATTATTGTTGTGTTTGTTGTGTTTCGTTACATTTATTTACTTTTTTCAAAAGGCTTATATTTATATGAAGACAAAAAGAAGTCGCTACAACTATAAAATTGTGGTATTCTAAATTTTTATCTTTAAGACCTTTAGGAAAAAATTATAAATGTATTATAAAAAGGAAAAAAAAAGCACAGCAAACAAAAATAAATACAATTAATGCTCCATTTTTCTCATTGTTCTTGGGAAGTCTCATCCAATTGCAAATATGTAGGCCCGCTTATTTTGATCTCAGAAATGCTGACTCAACTCCATGACAGTTGAGTGCTGCTGGAGTGAAATAACTAAGGAGGTTATCGGGGCCAAAGAAACCTCTATGATCTACCAATTCTTGTATGTCCATAGAGACTCACCCGCTTCAGCTTCTCCTCAACAGTGTGAACAAAAAAGAACTCATTTGAGGATCTTACGAATGAAGAAACCTTTTGTGAAACTTTCTACGGTTCCTCATTTCACACCAAACCATGGTGAGTGGAGCTGGATGGACTGTATAATAAGGTGCACTCTCTCTGATAGAAACTT
>NW_007726870.1:403816-406324 GCF_000696425.1 Galeopterus variegatus | reverse complement strand
ATGCTGACTCAACTCCATGACAGTTGAGTGCTGCTGGAGTGAAATAACTAAGGAGGTTATCAGGGCCAAAGAAACCTCTATGATCTACCAATTCTTGTATGTCCATAGAGACTCACCCGCTTCAGCTTCTCCTCAACAGAGTGAAGAAAAAAGAACTCATTTGAGGATCTTACGAATGAAGAAACCTTTTGTGAAACTTTCTACGGTTCCTCATTTCACACCAGACCATGGTGAGTGGAGCTGGATGGACTGTATAATAAGGTGCACTCTCTCTGATAGAAACTTTCATAAAGAAGAAAAGTTACTGATGAAAGCCAGGGGACTGTTTGTGTGTGTGCACGAGTGAGCAGTTGAGGTTTCATCTCGTTTTCAGTGTCTGTAGAATGAAGGACAACAGGGAAGCAGGCCACAACCTGAACTCCCTCTGCTCCTTTCCTGAAAGTGAAGAAAGTGCATCAAAGGGAATGAAAGCAACTGAATATCCGGCAGAAAAGTATTGTATATTCTTGCTTTGGGTCACAGCCATGGTTTGCATTACAAAGTAAAAGCTTCCTAATATAACATTTATGAACATCTTAGTCCTTGGTTACACATTGAGAAGTCATGAAAAATATTTGTGTGTTGGGAATTATTATTAGCTGTGGATCAATTTCTATTATCTTTCATGATCTGAGGGGTAATGACTAAATCTTTAATTGCTACTTCTTGCATTAATTTTTTTCCTCATAACTACATTTGTAAGTTTTCCCCTAATGATTGTACATAGTGAATGTATAACAACTCTATGTATAACTCAAAGCAGTTACTTTCATTACTTGGAGAAAGCAGAGCCAGGGAATTGTTTAAAGAATATTATATTATTATTTTTAATTTAGCACCTCTAATCTTTCCTGATTTTTCTTAAGTCATCATAGCCCATAAAATGAATAGCATTAATTAAATCATAAGGTTGGCATAAACTAGCTCAAAATTTTTAATTATACTATTTGATAAAACATGATTAAATATTTCTTTCCAAATTGCTCAAGAGATAGCTCCTTGGATTTCAATGACATCAAGAGTTTGAGTTCAAAGTTATTTTTCTATGTTAAGTTCACACAGTATAAATAAAATGCTTACAAACTATTTTGGTTATTTTAACACAGTAAATGTTTCTATTTTTCATGACAATGGAAATACAAGAAACAATATTTATATTTTGGACATCTTACCTCTCCACCTGCCCCCTCCTCATCACTTCTTCCACTGTTTTTTCACTTCTAAAATATTTTGCATCTGTCATCTAAACATAGCTAGAATGTTGCATAGGTCAGCTGTTTTTGGCTCAGTGTTCTAAATTCAGGTTTTGATCTTTACATTTTTCTGGGGCAAATATCAGTACACATTTCCAGACTAATTCCCCTGTGACTTTGTTATAGGTAGAAGAATTTATTTTCATTTTTTCATTATGGTGATCACAAATGGAAGGACAGGATATGGTAATTTGCCAAAATGCCAGTTCTGTGGCTTTGTTTTGGGGCATGGCTTTTCCATGTCACAAGTGAGTTAAGACTGATAGGGATTTAATGCCCTAATTAATAAAGGCTTTAGCATAGCCACTTCAACTATGTTAGCATATATAAAGGTTTCAGCCAGAAAATATTTATATAGCAACAAAATCCTGGTTTAGTAAACCAGAAGATAATTCAGAGAAAACATAATTATCTTTTAGATTAGTCATAAAGCTTAATTGGATTATTCTGACTGGATTGGCCATTTCAGATTTTATTCAGATGTCTCATTCAATATGAGCAAAACAGAAACATTCAGTACTTGAAATGCTGCGTCCATGCTGCTCCTAACTAGCTAGTTGGGGCTGGAACCATTTAATCTAGAAATAGCATTTTTCCATACCCTTCAAACTGCACTACATGCACAGATGTTTACTCCAGTTTTCTGACTTAGCCAGACAATAGGAAGAGAGTGCAAATGAGCTTGATTTTGTAATTGCATTCTCTCCTGTGATCATTAAATGTGTTTTATCTTTAACATGCTAAAATGCTAAGATATCACAAGGGAGTACTAACTCTAGAATTAACCTGCTAAATCTAAAAGCCTACAGATTTGCACTTTAAGGCTTCCCACAAGATTCTGTTTTCAAAGAGATACTGTAAAGGTTTATCAGCAGAAATCAGAGACATTACTTAACCTTTTAAATAGGCTGTTAACCAGTGTTCTGTATTTAGAAATTTTGATTATCAGTATAAAATAATATATAAGATAGTTTTCTTTACATCTATTTTTAACTTCCAAAACCCAAATGAGACATGAAGAATATCGAGATGTTCCAAAAAAAAAAGGGGGGGGGGAGCATAAAAATTGAGAATAGAAAATGTGCCTGATGATAAACAGTACCTGGAGAAGTTTCAACACTCTCCTGTATTTAATGAACACGGTTTGGGAGGTAATGACCAACTGTTTGATTTTCACACAGAGTATGAGAATTAATTAATCTAACTATGAGGAACA
>NW_007726870.1:389659-403157 GCF_000696425.1 Galeopterus variegatus | reverse complement strand
CGGCGCTCCCGCCTGAGGGTTTGGATCCCACATACGGACCGGTTCCTGCTCACTGGCTGAGTGAGGTGCGGGGGCAGCGCCGAGGGTTGCGATCCCGTTGCCGGTCCCCGGTCCGGTACGGGCACCACACTGAGGGTTGCGATCCGTTGCCGGACACGGAAAAAGACAAAAAAAAAAAAAAAACATTTCCTGAGGACAGAAACTATCTTTATATTTTCAGTGTGTAGCACAATGTCTGTAGTGCTGTAGATGTTTAAATAACATCAGTTGACTACATGAATGAAAGAAAAAATTAAAATAAATTCTTGTTAGTTCTCTGATTGCTTCCCAGATGAAGAGATTTCTTTCTCTGCAACAAACGTCTGCACTTACCTTATTCTAGGAAGGAGACTGTACTGTTGATTCATTTATCATCAACGAGAAGACTATTTCAAAGCAGGACAAGAAGACAATCATTCTACTGAGCTGGTTACAGAGACCACGTGACTTTTTGGGATACTGAAACGCTGTGTCTGATTTTCTGGTTTTGTACTCTGTTTTTGTTTCCTACTACTGCTTAGTTTTTTGTTTGTGTGTTTGTTTCTTTGCTTTTGTGCTTCACTTACTCTAAATAAAGAAGCCTATCTGGGCTTGTATGACTGTGCTTCAGTTCTCCCTGTGTTCTGTAACTTAGAATGAACTGAATGTTGACAGTTCTAATCAACCCAGGTCCGAATCTGCTCCATTTTATCTAGGTTTGCTTGATGGACCAAGTTCTGAGTTAATCTGTCCACCTGGACATAAACTAGCCNACAGTTCTAATCAACCCAGGTCCGAATCTGCTCCATTTTATCTAGGTTTGCTTGATGGACCAAGTTCTGAGTTAATCACAAACTAGCTATACATTCTCTGAGGTATAGAAACCAAATTGGACCCCTGGCTTGATGCTAATCCTAGAATTCTCCAGTTGCCTCAGCTGGCTTTCCTGAACCAATTGTTCCTTGCTTATCAGATCCTATTCTTTACATACTTGCTTCTGATAATAATTTTTAGAGTAGGACTTAAATTCTTGATGACAATTCATTCTGAAGCAGGAACATATAATGTGCATATAGGCAGGGTAATATTATTCCATTTATATTATTTTAAAATAAAATACTGGAGAGGAAAGAGAGCCTGGAGATCCCAAGCAGTCATCCCTATGGATTGTACAGGCCTCCCAGACAAGCTGCAAACATTTTGCACTATTCCCTCACTGCCTGTTTTTAGGGAAAAGAAGCACTTTAAGTTTCTAATATCATATTATTCAGGCACCTTCAGACTCCCTAGTCTGTTTGTCTTTCTCCTTCCTTCAATAAAATATAGTCTCCTCTCAGGCATGTGTGATTTCTGGAAGGCTGATGGCTTCAGTAGTTTCCCCGTTCTCCTGGTCTATCCTGGAGGCTGACTCTGAACAGTGCAAGGCTCGGGTCTCTCCTCTTCCCTTCACACCTTCCCAGGCATCTCAGAGAGGCCCATACCAAGAGGCGGGGAGCTAGGAGGCAGGAAGATGAACAGGGGGCTTGGATTTGCTCGTAGTCAGAAATACAGCTCAAGGGTAATCAAAGTTCAGATGTGTCTACATCAACATTTCCGATCCAACCCACCTTCTTCCAGAGTCTGCATGATTCTAGGGAAAACAGACAGACTCACACTCAAATCCTGGCTTTCCTACTCAATAACTGTGTAACCTTAGGCAAGTCACTTAACTTCTCTGTTTCCCCATCTATAAAATGGGGATTGAGAGACTTCTGGTCAAGATGGCAGAATAGACGGTCCCCAGCATCACTCTCTCCCACAAATCAATCAATTTACAACTATGAGAAAGCAACAGCAGCCAAGCTGGGCCCGCTAGAGCTCAGGGGAAGAGGAGGAGAGACCTACGGAGTGCATGAAGGTGGGAGAAGCCACAATGAGTGAAAGAAAAAAACCACTCCAGCCATTTCGTGCTGCAGACACTTTAAGGCTGGAGCTGTTGAGTGCATGGAGCAGGAGCCAGCAAAAGCCACAGCTGTGTCATTCTGATAATATTGCTTGGAGGTGGCAGGGGATAATAGGGCCTTGGTGGCCCCCAGGCCAGCAGTACCACCAACAAGGTTCCCATGGACCCACATAGGAGCAAGGAGCCACAACAACTGAAAAAAAGGATCAACTGAGAGGCCATTGAGTCATTGCAAGGGACCAGAGCAAAGCCCACCCCATTGGAAGTGTTTGCAGCACTGGCAGTGGGAGAGACGGGCTCACTGGGGGAGCACTGGGGCACAGCAAGGACAGCTGATCTGCCCCCCAATCAGCATAGGACATCTCAAAGGAGACTGTTCAGGAATATAGAATTGGAAGGGGTTCAGTTTGATGAAAAGACTCAGGCCTAGAACAGTGTTACTGTACAGCCCAGGTGCACCAGATTTCACCAGATGTGGAAGCACCTATAAAGTCAATCATTAAAAACCTGAGCTGCACAAAAAGCCTTCCCTAGGGAACCAGCAGCAGAGCAGCAATTTAGCTCAAACACAGAGCTCAAGTAATAGTCCCCACAGATAGTCCCCCATTTTAGAAGTTAACAAAGGACAACAAATTAGTCCCAGCACAAAGTTTAAGTGGTTGGAGCAGCAAATAATCCAATACAAGACTGAAAGAAAAAGCAAAGTACCTACAACCAGAGACAAAGTTTCATATTAACAAGTCAATGTCGCATTTCACCAAAGAACACTTATAACACCTAGAAGGACTGGAAGTTCCTTGGGCTAACAAGCCAGAAAGGGGTGAGGGCCAGGGGCCTCAGCAATGATCCCCGACAGTGGCAACCAGTCCGGAGTGAGGGGCCTTGGGCCTAGGCCATGCCAACCCAACACGTGCAACCAGCCCAGCAACGACCACAGGAAGCACCCTGGGCTCTCCCGAGCTGGGGCAGAGGAGGGGGCCTTGGGCCTTGGCCATGCCCCCTGACACCTGCAGCCAGTTCAGCAATGACCACCAAGCCACAGCAAGAGGGGCCCTGGGTTCCTGAGCTGGGGTGGTGGGGGGCGAGGGTTTTTGCTACACCCCCCGACATCTGCACCCAACCCAGCAAGGACGAAGCCACCACTGGAAGGCCCCAAGTCTCCCCTGTGGGAATGTGGGGGGTGCCACAGGCCTCAATCCCACCCCTCTTCCTTCCTGTTTCTTCCATCCCATTTCCTTCCCTTTTCCCTTCTCCCCTTCCCTCCCAACTGCTCTGCAACAACATCCTAGAATGTAAAAGAATAATATTAATAAAATAAATAAATAAATAAATAAATAAAAAGAAACTGGGTGGTATCAGTTTGAATATATCTATAAGAATCCTCTTACCAGAGATTTTGCATTTAATATGCTCAATCAAGTTGTGGGAAGTGGCTCTAACAATCTGAATAAAATGTGAGTTCACATTTTAAATGTGGCCTGTACTAAATTAGATCAAAGTGTCAGAACTTGCCTGTCATTTTGTGGAGAAAAGAATCCAATAACTAAGAAAATAGGAATGCTGTTTGGATTTATAGGTTTGCCTACTAACTCTTTCCCAATAACACCTCCTGCTGACTCTGCTAACCAGAACCCTGTAGACTCTTCCTCATAAATGCATTAATATACACACTAACTTGGGGATACCAGCAGTTTGCAAAAGTATTACTCATTTATATTATGGAAAGATTTCTGAGTCTGGTTAGCAGAAACTTGACTGGGATAACTGCATTTGGAAGTAATTCCCTGTCACTCAATTTCCAGGCTCAAACCAATTCATATGTGGTTTGGGAGGTGATTCTTCATGGATCTTTCTTTTCTTGTTGATTCTCTTGACTATAGGTATAGAGAACTTTTGCTTTGGACTATCTTTATAAGGAGGTTTACATAGTAAACAACTATGAAAGATAGAGATAGTGCCTTCTACTGGGGAAGGGGACAGATTTATTTCCAGACCAAGATAATAAAGGTAATGTCTTCTGGAGCAAATGTTGGACAGGTTTGCTTACAATCGAGTATAGAAGATTGGGGTTTCTTAAGTTACCTCTTCTTTAGCTGAGACTCAGACTCACTGTATGCACAACATCTCACTTGGCCACTCTGCATGGCCTTGTGGAAATTGTGGGCAAGGGGGACCAATGCAAACATGAGGATCATGTTTTCTGCTTGGCTTTGTGTAATAAAATCTTCTGTCTCTGGCCCAGTAGTCTCTTATCTTCTGCCAACATCAAAGAAACTGTGGCAATTTAACTTGCTAGCTTGAAAACAGGATGAAATCTCAGATTCCTCACACTTTTTAACAATCTGAAGTTCTATGATTGATGAGAGGGCATATAGACTTTGTATGCTGCAAGCCTTCCTGTGATTATTTACAGACCACCACCTGGGCTTATGGTGATGAAGCAATAAGTGTAGTTTTGGCCCAGGCAGGCTTCACAGCAGGTCCAGTGGATTCTTAAATTACCTTATGTTTATTTTTCCAGTCCATAAATGCCTGATTGGGACAGGCATTTGGAAACTTGCAGAATCTCTACATTGGTCAACTGACCTGGCAGTCAGGGCTGTGGATGGAAAGAAAAACTAAGTTCCTATCACAGCATCTCATTATCAAACATCAAACCAACCATACCATATTCTTAAGAGAATTGCACAGTGTGTACCATTAAAAAAGACATGAGAGACACAGGAGTGTTAATTCCAAACACATCTTCATTTAAGCTGCTATTCATAGGTACAGAGAAACCAATAATTGACAATGATTGAAGATTTACACAAATTGAAATCAGGAGGTGCTTGATTCATTGGGACAAATTTTTTTTCTCCATTCATTTAACAAGTACTTTAAAAGCACAATTATTAGGTAAGAGTAGAGGATTGAATTCAACTGATAGGGTCAACATAGCACCTTCAGTGACATACCTCTGTGCTTTGTTAAAATTATTGCTTTCTGACATAATGCCGTCTTGATCTATTTGAATGTGTACCTGTTATGGATTGAATTGTGTCTCCTAAAAAAGAATGTTGAAGTCCAATCTCAGAAAAAGATGTTGTAGTTTACAGTTTCTTAGAATGTATACAACTTTTGGAAATAGGGAAACTGTAGATGTAATTAGCTAAAATAAGGTCATTCCGGAGTTGGGTGGACCCCTAATCCAATATGACTGGTGTACTTATAAGAAGACAGCCACTTGAAAACACAGAGACATAAGGAGAACTTCATGTAAAGATGGAGGCAGAGATTAGATGCATCTATAAGCCAAGAATTGCCAGCTGTCACCAGAAGCTTGAAGCAAGGCATAAAACAGATTCTCTCTCCATCAGAGCCTTCAGAAGGAACAAACCCTACTGACACCTTGACTTCTAGCTTACAAAACTGTAAAAGAATAAATTTCTGTTGTTTTAATCCTAGTTTGCAGTACTTTGATATAGCAGCTAGGAAACTAATACACCCTCTCACAGCACTTCACACTGATCCACTACTTTGATGAGATCGTGCTGATCAGACCTGGTGAGCAGGAAACAGCAAGTACCCCCGATGCTTTAATAACACACTCGTGTGACAAAAATTAACCAAAATGAAACAAAACAAAAATTCAGAGATGGTCAGTTTAATGAGGTTCTGGTAAAGCAGTTTGATTAAGGCAGGACTTGAAAGCTGAATGATATTGAAAACATTGTAAGGAAAAATAAATTTTATCCAAGAATTAGAGAAAGCATTAACAACAGCATAAAAAAGAAAGTATTTTTTCTTATTTCTTACNATGGCAGAATAGACGGTCCCCAGCATCACTCTCTCCCACAAATCAATCAATTTACAACTATGAGAAAGCAACAGCAGCCAAGCTGGGCCCGCTAGAGCTCAGGGGAAGAGGAGGAGAGACCTACGGAGTGCATGAAGGTGGGAGAAGCCACAATGAGTGAAAGAAAAAAACCACTCCAGCCATTTCGTGCTGCAGACACTTTAAGGCTGGAGCTGTTGAGTGCATGGAGCAGGAGCCAGCAAAAGCCACAGCTGTGTCATTCTGATAATATTGCTTGGAGGTGGCAGGGGATAATAGGGCCTTGGTGGCCCCCAGGCCAGCAGTACCACCAACAAGGTTCCCATGGACCCACATAGGAGCAAGGAGCCACAACAACTGAAAAAAAGGATCAACTGAGAGGCCATTGAGTCATTGCAAGGGACCAGAGCAAAGCCCACCCCATTGGAAGTGTTTGCAGCACTGGCAGTGGGAGAGACGGGCTCACTGGGGGAGCACTGGGGCACAGCAAGGACAGCTGATCTGCCCCCCAATCAGCATAGGACATCTCAAAGGAGACTGTTCAGGAATATAGAATTGGAAGGGGTTCAGTTTGATGAAAAGACTCAGGCCTAGAACAGTGTTACTGTACAGCCCAAGTGCACCAGATTTCACCAGATGTGGAAGCACCTATAAAGTCAATCATTAAAAACCTGAGCTGCACAAAAAGCCTTCCCTAGGGAACCAGCAGCAGAGCAGCAATTTAGCTCAAACACAGAGCTCAAGTAATAGTCCCCACAGATAGTCCCCCATTTTAGAAGTTAACAAAGGACAACAAATTAGTCCCAGCACAAAGTTTAAGTGGTTGGAGCAGCAAATAATCCAATACAAGACTGAAAGAAAAAGCAAAGTACCTACAACCAGAGACAAAGTTTCATATTAACAAGTCAATGTCGCATTTCACCAAAGAACACTTATAACACCTAGAAGGACTGGAAGTTCCTTGGGCTACCAAGCCAGAAAGGGGTGAGGGCCAGGGGCCTCAGCAATGATCCCCGACAGTGGCAACCAGTCCAGAGTGAGGGGCCTTGGGCCTAGGCCATGCCAACCCAACACGTGCAACCAGCCCAGCAACGACCACAGGAAGCACCCTGGGCTCTCCCGAGCTGGGGCAGAGGAGGGGGCCTTGGGCCTTGGCCATGCCCCCTGACACCTGCAGCCAGTTCAGCAATGACCACCAAGCCACAGCAAGAGGGGCCCTGGGTTCCTGAGCTGGGGTGGTGGGGGGCGAGGGCTTTTGCTACACCCCCCGACATCTGCACCCAACCCAGCAAGGACGAAGCCACCACTGGAAGGCCCCAAGTCTCCCCTGTGGGAATGTGGGGGGTGCCACAGGCCTCAATCCCACCCCTCTTCCTTCCTGTTTCTTCCATCCCATTTCCTTCCCTTTTCCCTTCTCCCCTTCCCTCCCAACTGCTCTGCAACAACATCCTAGAATGTAAAAGAATAATATTAATTAAATAAATAAATAAATAAATAAATAAATAAATAAATAAATAAATAAATAAATAAATAAATAAATAAATAAATAAATAAATAAATAAATAAATAAATAAATAAATAAATAAATAAATAAATAAATAAATAAATAAATAAATAAATAAATAAATAAATAAATAAATAAATAAATAAATAAATAAATAAATAAATAAATAAATAAATAAATAAATAAATAAATAAATAAATAAATAAATAAATAAATAAATAAATAAATAAATAAATAAATAAATAAATAAATAAATAAATAAATAAATAAATAAATAAATAAATAAATAAATAAATAAATAAATAAATAAATAAATAAATAAATAAATAAATAAATAAATAAATAAATAAATAAATAAATAAATAAATAAATAAAAAGAAACTGGGTGGTATCAGTTTGAATATATCTATAAGAATCCTCTTACCAGAGATTTTGCATTTAATATGCTCAATCAAGTTGTGGGAAGTGGCTCTAACAATCTGAATAAAATGTGAGTTCACATTTTAAATGTGGCCTGTACTAAATTAGATCAAAGTGTCAGAACTTGCCTGTCATTTTGTGGAGAAAAGAATCCAATAACTAAGAAAATAGGAATGCTGTTTGGATTTATAGGTTTGCCTACTAACTCTTTCCCAATAACACCTCCTGCTGACTCTGCTAACCAGAACCCTGTAGACTCTTCCTCATAAATGCATTAATATACACACTAACTTGGGGATACCAGCAGTTTGCAAAAGTATTACTCATTTATATTATGGAAAGATTTCTGAGTCTGGTTAGCAGAAACTTGACTGGGATAACTGCATTTGGAAGTAATTCCCTGTCACTCAATTTCCAGGCTCAAACCAATTCATATGTGGTTTGGGAGGTGATTCTTCATGGATCTTTCTTTTCTTGTTGATTCTCTTGACTATAGGTATAGAGAACTTTTGCTTTGGACTATCTTTATAAGGAGGTTTACATAGTAAACAACTATGAAAGATAGAGATAGTGCCTTCTACTGGGGAAGGGGACAGATTTATTTCCAGACCAAGATAATAAAGGTAATGTCTTCTGGAGCAAATGTTGGACAGGTTTGCTTACAATCGAGTATAGAAGATTGGGGTTTCTTAAGTTACCTCTTCTTTAGCTGAGACTCAGACTCACTGTATGCACAACATCTCACTTGGCCACTCTGCATGGCCTTGTGGAAATTGTGGGCAAGGGGGACCAATGCAAACATGAGGATCATGTTTTCTGCTTGGCTTTGTGTAATAAAATCTTCTGTCTCTGGCCCAGTAGTCTCTTATCTTCTGCCAACATCAAAGAAACTGTGGCAATTTAACTTGCTAGCTTGAAAACAGGATGAAATCTCAGATTCCTCACACTTTTTAACAATCTGAAGTTCTATGATTGATGAGAGGGCATATAGACTTTGTATGCTGCAAGCCTTCCTGTGATTATTTACAGACCACCACCTGGGCTTATGGTGATGAAGCAATAAGTGTAGTTTTGGCCCAGGCAGGCTTCACAGCAGGTCCAGTGGATTCTTAAATTACCTTATGTTTATTTTTCCAGTCCATAAATGCCTGATTGGGACAGGCATTTGGAAACTTGCAGAATCTCTACATTGGTCAACTGACCTGGCAGTCAGGGCTGTGGATGGAAAGAAAAACTAAGTTCCTATCACAGCATCTCATTATCAAACATCAAACCAACCATACCATATTCTTAAGAGAATTGCACAGTGTGTACCATTAAAAAAGACATGAGAGACACAGGAGTGTTAATTCCAAACACATCTTCATTTAAGCTGCTATTCATAGGTACAGAGAAACCAATAATTGACAATGATTGAAGATTTACACAAATTGAAATCAGGAGGTGCTTGATTCATTGGGACAAATTTTTTTTCTCCATTCATTTAACAAGTACTTTAAAAGCACAATTATTAGGTAAGAGTAGAGGATTGAATTCAACTGATAGGGTCAACATAGCACCTTCAGTGACATACCTCTGTGCTTTGTTAAAATTATTGCTTTCTGACATAATGCCGTCTTGATCTATTTGAATGTGTACCTGTTATGGATTGAATTGTGTCTCCTAAAAAAGAATGTTGAAGTCCAATCTCAGAAAAAGATGTTGTAGTTTACAGTTTCTTAGAATGTATACAACTTTTGGAAATAGGGAAACTGTAGATGTAATTAGCTAAAATAAGGTCATTCCGGAGTTGGGTGGACCCCTAATCCAATATGACTGGTGTACTTATAAGAAGACAGCCACTTGAAAACACAGAGACATAAGGAGAACTTCATGTAAAGATGGAGGCAGAGATTAGATGCATCTATAAGCCAAGAATTGCCAGCTGTCACCAGAAGCTTGAAGCAAGGCATAAAACAGATTCTCTCTCCATCAGAGCCTTCAGAAGGAACAAACCCTACTGACACCTTGACTTCTAGCTTACAAAACTGTAAAAGAATAAATTTCTGTTGTTTTAATCCTAGTTTGCAGTACTTTGATATAGCAGCTAGGAAACTAATACACCCTCTCACAGCACTTCACACTGATCCACTACTTTGATGAGATCGTGCTGATCAGACCTGGTGAGCAGGAAACAGCAAGTACCCCCGATGCTTTAATAACACACTCGTGTGACAAAAATTAACCAAAATGAAACAAAACAAAAATTCAGAGATGGTCAGTTTAATGAGGTTCTGGTAAAGCAGTTTGATTAAGGCAGGACTTGAAAGCTGAATGATATTGAAAACATTGTAAGGAAAAATAAATTTTATCCAAGAATTAGAGAAAGCATTAACAACAGCATAAAAAAGAAAGTATTTTTTCTTATTTCTTACATAAATTTTATCCAAGAATTAGAGAAAGCATTAACAACAGCATAAAAAAGAAAGTATTTTTTTATTTCTTACAAAGAAAAGATGTATCTTTTTTAGAATAGAGTTATTTTCATACATTAGCTATATTTCTCCAACTAAACTAAGGTACTGTAATTCTTTAAAGATATGGGCCATACTTTCCTCTTAGGTAATAAACAGTGTTGATATATGCTTGGTCTTTATAGATTCAATAAATTTTTGAATGTCTCAAGATTTTATATTATGTACATAAGTAATTAATACTTGCTGATGGGTTGTTTTATACTATCAGGGTTTAAAGACATTGTTGTTGAAGTCTTATAAAACAATTTTTGAATGTCTCAAGATTTTATATTATGTACATAAGTAATTAATACTTGCTGATGGGTCGTTTTTTACTATCAGGGTTTAAAGACATTGTTGTTGAAGTCTTATAAAAGGATTGCAAAATATATGTCATAAAGCATAACATTTTATGAAAGAATTGATGGAAAGCTTAAATAAGATATTGAAAGTCACCATCAAATCTAAACAGTTGTATCTAAGAAGAGTTCATAGGTGTGAGAGTGCATAAGTCTTGGGCTCAGATCCAAGCAGAGAGTATGTATCTGAGAAGAGTCTCTCTGCCTCTTTTTACAGCCTAAAAGCAGCACTTTAAAACCCTCTGAAGGTTTGTAAGGGGTCACTCTTTCCCTGACTTTCCAGGAGGACGAGAGAAAGCAAGTTCCAAAGAACAGGTTGACCCCTGACCCTGAAGCAGCACTGCACTGATTAGGAACAAAAGTTGTTTCTTTTAAGGGAAGAAAATGCTTTTTTTGGTATCTTCATTGTATCTTTCCTGGAGGCAAACTTCAATCAAATTTTGAGAAATCTGTAATTCTGCCATTCTATTATTTAAATTCCAATTATAAAGGTAGAATAGATTTGGGAGAGAAATGTCATTCCCTGCCCAGGGCTACATTAGAAATCCCTGTCATAGGGAGAATTGGAACACAAGCCTTCCTCCTAGTATTACACAGTTATACTCCTATCTGTCATATTTTGTAATTTGCCTTAAAAAATGTATTATTAAATAATACATATATGTTAAAGGGTAAAAGCTACCAGCTTGTAGTCTCATTTTCCATGTTTTATAAGCCAGACTGCTCCCCACAATCTGATAAACGATGAGAAAAAAATTTTCAGATCATGATACCGTGTATTTAATGCCATCAAAAGGATTCCTCATGCTAAAAGCAGGTGTGCTGTTGTGAATATGTGGCTGTCCCATATTGAGGAGCCATATATTTCACAGTTAGGCTCTACCCACAGAAGTAAACAGCCATATGGCAAACAAACTTACTTTTTACTGCTTCATTTTATTTGTTTCAAAATAGTGCAATGCCACAAATCCAGAATATTAACAACGCTCCATCTGGAGAAATGTTAGTTTTGGAGCTCTGAACCAGCACGTGAGCATTCCCCCAAAACTTCAGAACTTCAATCGACTGCAAACTTGGAACAGGCTTTATGTCAACCCAGCATGTCTTCCTAATGTAACGCTAGTGACTCAATTAAAAATGTCTATAAAAGAATTTAGGAAATATTTTAAAAGCTGGCCCTCCTGCATACAGTCCTAATAGACTGTGTTACAATGTTTATTAATAATTAGCTCTGTAAATATAGTTAGTTTTATTTACCCCTATTTTGCAAATGAGAAAAAAAATGTACAGAGAGCTGTTTGGATATAAATGTATGATCTGCATTTAGAAATGAAGATGTTTAGATTACAAATAAGTGATTGGTGTTTCTTTTGTTAAACAAAAATTTATTTGTATTTACTTATGTTTTCTACGTAGAGTATAGGATAAGAAAATAAACAGAAGGTGAGTTCTTATTTCAAAAAATTTTACTAAATATAAATATCTAAAATATATTGCAAAGGATCCAATTTCTGCTAGGTATATGCTTTATTTGATGAGAAAAAAAAAAAAAAACTAATTGGAAGGGATGGCTTTCTTTACTTGACCATTGGAAAGAAGAATATGGAAGTTGCAGAATTTCGGTAGTGGAATTAGGAAAATTAGTAACAATTAAATGAAATTCAATATTATATATTTAGGAAAAGCCCTAGCATATTGTTGGTTTTGTGAGGTTTTATTGTTTCGTTTTGTTTTTAATTTTGTTTTGTTTTCCTTTAAAAGATTTTGAAGATTTTAATTATAAAGTATTACCAGAATGCATAAACATGTACAGTGTTTAATGGATATCTGTAAAGTGAATGCACATGAAACAATGACATAAAATAGGTAAAGAAAAAGAACATTGGCAGAGTACAGAAGCTTCTTGTGTCTCTTTGTGATCACAACCCCTTTTACCCAACCCCAGAAGGGAAAATTAAATTTACTTATCATTATTTCCATGTTTTTTTGTTTTTTTTCTTGCATACATATATTTTTTATATATTTTCCTTTAGTACATATATATTCATCCCCAAGTGATAATTTAATTCAGGAAATGACAAACATTTTCAATAAAGGTCAGACAGTAAATATTTAGTCTTTGCAGGCTCTAGGTTCTCTGTCATAACTATTCAACTCTGCATTTTAGCATAAAAATAGCCACAGACAGTATGTAAAAGAATGAGAGCATCTGTACTCCAATAAAATAATTTACAAAAACACATGGCAGGCAAGATTTGATCCATGGGCCATAGTTGCTGACTATGTTTGAACTTTATATAAACACAGTCATAGCTTACTATTTTTAGTTTTTATCTTTTTTTGTTTTTATCACTTAACATTATATTTGTAAAATACATACATTGAATCTGTAGTTTCTTAATTTTCACTGTTTAATATTTACTTACAAGATATTTCATAATTAATTTTTCTGTTCTACTGTTGGTGAATGTTTAAGTTGTTTAAAGTTTCTGGCTATTTCAGTGCACTATGAATATTCTCATATATGGATCCAGGGTCACATGTAAATAGGTTTTACCAGTGTTTATACTTATGAATACAATTATTGAACCTTAAGGGTATGTATATCTTCCAGTGTAGTAGATAATGCCAATCTATTTTCCAAAATGATAAAAATTGATTGATGCTATCATCAGAATGGTATGTGAGTTGCAGTTGTTCCCTGTCTTTACATATATTTTTTTTTCTATATCATTACTTTCACCCAGTTTGCATTTTAGATTTGGTTCTTGTAAGCAGAATATAGTTGATATTATTTATCCCAATATGACAATGCTTACCATTAAAGTGGAACATTTAGTCTATTTGCATGTAAGAGCCATTGGTTCTCAGTGAACATTTATATATGTAAATAGATATAAATATAGATGTAGATGTAGATATATTCACCTGCTCTGATCAGCT
>NW_007726870.1:388904-389400 GCF_000696425.1 Galeopterus variegatus | reverse complement strand
ATATGTAAATAGATATAAATATAGATGTAGATGTAGATATATTCACCTGCTCTGATCAGCTTTTAGTGACCCTAAGTTTGGAAGGGAAAGGTGACAGTGTCTAGTTCTTGTTCATCCTTAAAAGAGAGTGCTCACTTTATTTCCAGATTATTATGAGGATGATTTCCTAAACTGCCAAATTTTTGTCTCAATTTGAGCCTTGATGTCACATGCTCATATGGGAATACTGGAAAATGCTCTCACGACAAAAGATACTTTATTTCTTTGATATGATACTCATCTTTCTATTTAAAATTTACCCTGAATTTTTGACCTAACACCTTTCTATAATCAGTTTAACTATTCAATGCTATTAAGATTAGTTTTTAATATTGTAACAATTTTTTTCTTTTTTTCTCATTGACGATTTGATCAAAAATATTCAGCCAAGTATTTCTAAAAGAAAGAAAGAAAGAAAGAAAGAAAGAAAGAAAGAAAGAAAGAAAGAAAGAAAGAA
>NW_007726870.1:356407-388194 GCF_000696425.1 Galeopterus variegatus | reverse complement strand
AAGAAAGAAAGAAAGAAAGAAAGAAAGAAAGAAAGAAAGAAAGAAAGAAAGAAAGAAAGTAAGTCCCCAAAAATGTTATACCTAAAATTTAGTAGGTTTAGGGTAACCATGGAAAACATTTGGAAAGAAAATTCTACACTTATTAATATAAACTTTAACAGTTGCACAACAGATTCTCTATTTAGCAAAAGGTAAATAGTGAAAAGCTCGATGGATTACTAATGAGCCCAGGGAGATTAAAAAAAAGCAAAAACTCAACAAAAATGAAAAATGTACTTGCAAGTTGTGAAGTGCAATAAAGTAGCCACTTCTTTACTTACAAGAAAAAATTACAAAAGATAAAAACAAGCTGAGATTCCACCTGAAAGTGCCTGACCATGTTAGAAGAAAATGCCCAGATCCAGTCCCAACTTTCCTCAGAATTTTCTTTTGTTCAAAATATAAAACTAAAGAAAATGCCCCAGTAAAAAAAACTTTGTATTGATCTTTGGCAATTACACTACATAAAATGCATATAGAGCAAGGAATGGGTAAGACTGGTGAGGAAGCCAAAATAGGGAATGTTGTCAGAAACTAACACCAAGGATATTGAAGAATTGAAATATATTCATCACAGAAACATCAACATTATTTCCCACAAATAAAAATTGTGTAGCCTAAAAACAACAACAACAACAAAAATCTGTAAGCGAATGTTGTCAGAAACTAACACCAAGGATATTGAAGAATTGAAATATATTCATCACAGAAACGTCAACATTATTTCCCACAAATAAAAATTGTGTAGCCTAAAAACAACAACAACAACAAAAATCTGTAAGTTTAAAATACAAACACATTCACACATATGGTGGCAAAAATTTTGCATAGAACAGTGAGGCCAGCAATCCATTTTAGTGATAATAAAAATGTCATCTAGTTCTAGTGAATAAGAGGAAAAGTCACAATTAATGTCAGTTCTCTTCACGTTAAATAGTGTCCTCTTTTTTTATTATGTCATATATCTGACTTTCCATAAAATAAAATAAAAAATCAGAAAATTTTAGTTATCCAGAACAAGAAAACATGTTAGATTGTTACTGAATAAGGAGATATTAAAAATATGGAGGAAGTAATTTGTATTAAATTGCTATAATTTTCTACTAGGATTTAGTGGTAAAGCTGGAGGCCAAAGGAAAATAACAGATGTTACATCTTGAGATTGGTTGTAAACTGAGTATGCCCTGAGTTTAAATCAGTTAAAATCAACATATATTTTTGACAGCCAGCTAACGCACCTGGTGATGCATAAAAGTACATGAGTGAACCCAGCATGGTTCCTGATATAGACTGAATGTTTGTGTGCCCCAAAATTCATATTTCAGCACCTCATACCCAGTGTCATGTTATGTGAATGAGGAACCTTGGGAAGGTGGGTAGGTCATGGGGGTGGAGCCCTCATGACTGGGATTACTACCCTTAGAAAAGAGGCCTGAGGGAGCTCATTTGATCCTTTCACCATGTGAAACAAGAAGCTGGCTGTCTATGAATCAGGAAGTGGACCCTCGCCAGACACCTAATCTGTTTTCACCTTGATAGTGAACCATTCAGTCTCCAAAACTGGGAGAAATGAATTTCTTTTGTTTATAACCCACCCAGCTTATGGTATATTGTTATAGCAGCCCAAACAGACTAAGGTGTTCCTAATTTTGAATATTTAAACCGGATACTTCAGTCTAGCAATACAGTGATATTTGGGTTAAACATGATCTGCATAATGAGGCAGAAAATAAGGAAGAAGTGATCAACCTTCCTTGAGATGGCCAGGAACATTTCACATAGAAAACATGCTAAACTAGTTAAAAAATAAAACAAGAAGATGCTAACTATGTGATCTATTGTGTTTGAGGGAGAAAGTAAAGGTGTTGCAGACTGAGGACATGTGGTTTGCAAAAGAAAGATCTCATATAGTAGCCTGAGGAATTCAGGGTCCCCAAGGCAATTTAGTATGGCTGTTACATGAGGTAAGAGGGAGTGGTGCTAAAAAAAGCCCAGGCAGTTAGATGAAGGCAGATACAATTAGAAAGTCATTAAGAAAGTTTACTCATAGTGGTTAGAGCTCTGAGACTGGAGTAATGAAAGCCAGTGAAGTGTCATTGTAGTTCCAGAAGTAAGGAGAGCTACACTGGAATGAAGCTGAAACAAGGCATTTCTTCAACAAGCAAATAAAATCAAGTTTGGTTTACTCAAATGTCAAAAAGGATACAGAGGGAAAAAGAGAAGACAGGCAATCAACTTGGATGGCTGGAGTTGTGTAGAGCTACAACTCTGTGCTCAGTCATATATGAGTCATCTTCTGGTTGCTTGAGTGGAGAGACTTGGAGAAGAGGCTAGATCACTGGTCACTAAGACAGGTGAAGGCAAACCCAACGGCGGTGTGGAACGATAAAAGAATACCATGGTTACTTAAGAATGGCATTAAAAACTGACAACTTTTATTAGTAAAGATAAACCTAAGTTGAAGAACGAGAGAATATTTCATGGATCAAGCTGCAAAAAGGAGAGGAAGGTGCTAAACCTCAGAAATACATGGAATAGAGAGGCAACCACTCAAGACCCACATTCTGTAGATTTTGTTTTTCCTCTGAACAGTGATTTCCTCTTTCCCTCTACACGTGGTAAAGCAAAATAAATTGCCACCTATATCTCCCAATCTTTTTATCTTACAAGTTTAATACCTGGGAGAAGAATTGCCTCACCTTATTGGGCCGCACTCTTAAAATCCAGGAGAATAAACTGGCCTAGGCATGTGAAAGCAGAGAAAAATATTTTCTACATCAGTGAAGGGGTTGAATGGGTGCAGTTGCAGACACACCGTCCCATAAATATCTACTGCAAAAGAAAATTGTAATTAGTGTCAAACTCATGAGGCCTACTGGTAATACTTTAGCCACAGGACAGACAATAATAAACTGGTATTATTTGAGTGCTTACTCCGAGCCACACGTTTTCTGAGAATTTTAGATATCTCATCTCGCTCTCATTTAATCTTAATAGAAATTTTATGCAATAGAAATTATTGCTTTCTCACTTTGAAAACGAAAAAAACTGAGGTACTGAGAGGCTAAATAACTTGTCAAAGGTCACATACTATGAAGCCAGGATTTTAACCCAGGTAATAAAAGGTGTGAATTAAAAGTAAAGATACAAGCATTTTGTCAGCACTTTGAAAACGAAAAAAACTGAGGTACTGAGAGGCTAAATAACTTGTCAAAGGTCACATAACTATGAAACCAGGATTTTAACCCAGGTAATAAAAGGTGTGAATTAAAAGTAAAGATACAAGCATTTTGTCAGCCGGGAGGATATTCTCATCAGAGGATTCTGTATAATGTTTGACCCCAGGTGTAATACTGTTGGATAATTTTACCTAGGTCTTGGACAACTGAAAAGAAGAAACATTTGAAATGCTTCTTGAAATTAGCTCTAGGATTTGAAACACTTTGAAATATAAGACTAGAATCTTAATAAAATAAACTTAATTTTTAAAATAATAGATGTGATAAATAAGTTTGGTGAATCCAATTTACTAAGTGGAAAAGTAAAAATTGCATCATCACAAAAATGAACAGAGATTTATTAAAATCAAAACCAATTGGAGATATTCATTTGATCTCTTTGCCCATTTTTCTCCTCCCACCACAAACACATGCGTACACAATTCTGGATGAAATAATCAGACATTCACAAGTACAGAAAATCTTCATCTACCCTACGTATTAAGGAAAGGAACTATTAACAACATGTAATTGAAAGGAATTTTAGACAAATGAACCACAGATGGGGCTAGATTAAAGAGGAACATCTGTGATAGGTACACAAATTATCTCACTCTTTTCACAAAGGAATAAAATATAACTAAGTCTCACTAATTTCCTGGACATAAAGAGTTGGTGAACTTTGGAGATATGTGTCAGGACTAGAGGGTATATATCAAGACTTTCTTTGCAAGAATGAAAGCAGAAAAAGTAAAAAGTAAGAAAGTGTAGATAATTGAATCAATGAAGATAGCTATTAAAGCATCCAAAATACAAAATCATAAAATCAGTCTTTCAGCATGAATGAAAAAAAAAAAAAGCCATAACTGAATGAATTTAAATGTGAGTATGAATTAACATATGGATATATGCCTTATCATTTTAACATGATAAATAATTAATCCACACGATTACCTTTGTAGATGCCAAAAGTTGTTTTTATAAAATATATCCTTCCTAAGAAAATGTTAGATGAGATAAAAAATTTACTTAACCTAAATACACACGTACATCAATACATGTCCACAGGTACTCAATGTATACGGTGGGCAGTGTGGAGGCAGATACGACCACCTATGTTACTTGCTAATACTTGGTTCTCAGTAAGTGTTTATACATTACAAAATAAATAACAGAGAAGCAAACACAAACACTATGCCCCTGGAAAAACTATCTGTAAATTGAATTAAAATGTAATCAATTTTAAAGATTTAGAATTTAAGCAACCTTAAAAATTATGTACTGAAAAAATTACATAAAAAATTTGGAAAAGTTTACACTTATTATTAGAAGAAAGCAAAATAACATGGCCTCTATCAAGCAAAGTTGGCAACCCAGGAAAATACAACAGAATGAGCCGAAAAAAGAAACAAAAATTTGAGATTCTTAAAATTTATTTAAGAAGTATAAAAACATATTTAATTATTGCTGGTGCATTTATTCTGGCCTTTTAAAGACATTAATTACCACGTATCGTCACTATATTTTCTTTCCTTTATAGTCAATAACTTTACTCTAATTTTTCTCTCTCTCTCTCTCTCTCTCTCTTTTTTTTTTTGGGGAGAATTTTTTTTTTTTTTTTTTTTTTTTTTTTTTTTTGTTCACTTTCATCTGCAACTTTGGATGGGGTTTTAAGTTTACACTTAGTATTACCTAGTCTATTAATATTATAAAGCTTTATATTTTCTTTTAACACCTCCTAATGTAGGTTTAACTCTGTGGTTATATCTTTATTTCCCTTGCAATCTTTTCTTATTTATCAAATTCCCTTTTCATTTCATCCATTGACTAATTTATCCTTATGACCTGTGTTGCTGTAGTAGAATCTATAGGCACATTTTGCACACTCCACACTTTAAGGATGTCGAACCTTCTTGTGAAATTATCTTCTAGATTATACATCAGATATTTCCCAAAGAAATGTTGTTCCTCTCATTCCTTTGGATGCTGATAACTGGACAAAGCTTTACTGGGCCTGCATATTGGCATATTGGTGGGCAATTTCCTTTCTTGTCCAGCATTAGTCGACATGCATGATGCCTGGTTTTCTTTGTTGTCTGTTGATCTTCCGTGTAGATCCAATCCCTTTCTCATTCTGTAGAGAAAAAAAAAAAATCAGTAGTCAATTCTCAGATCTTATCTTACTTGTCAGCATTTGGCACAGTCGATTACTCTTCCTTCTAAAAACCATTCTTCACATTTATATGGTCTACACATGAAGGTTTTTTCTTTTTCTTTTGGCCTCACTGGTTGCTGCTACTCAACTCCTCAGTCCCCTTTCTGGAACTTTCTCCTCTTCATATGTTGTGAATTTCAGAATGCCCCGGATCGCAGTCTTCAGATCTCTTTGCTTTCCCAAGTAATCTCATTTAGCCTCATAGCTTTAAAAGCTATTATATCCTGATGACTCCAAAATTTATATATTTAGTTCGAACCTCTAATAGGAAGTAAAGTCTTGAATTTTTGAAAGCAGTCAAAAATACTCACTTGAAAGCCTATTTCATATTTCAAAAATATAAACCCCAAAGTTCTACTTTCTATAACTTGATCTACACCTTTTCTTCATATCAATCAATGATACTAGTTTTACCTCTACCCATTTTGTGGCATTTACTCTCCTATAATAAACAACTGGAAAACTAGACTAATTATAAGAGGCAGCTGTTCTCAGCCATTGGACAAGAGAAAGCACAACAGTGTGCAGAAGCTAGCATAGAAAAACAACCCTCAGTAATCCTTTCCTTCTTGTACTCACACCCTGGTGTATTTGCCCCTCACATTGAATAGGACTCACCTATGCAACCAGTGTGATTTTGTATTTTGTAGAAATTATGGGTGTGACTTCCAAGGCTAGATTATGAAAAAAAAATGTGATCCCTACCTTGCTCTTTTTTTCTTTGGATGTAAATAAATAAAGATAGTCAAGCAGGTTATAGAGATGTCCATACGCCGAGGATATGAAATCTCCTGCTAATAGCCACACAAATGATCAAAGTTGAAATCAGATACTTCATCCCCAGCTGAGCTTCCAGATAACCTCAATCTAAATCAACATATTTACTAAAATCTGTGAGAGAACCTGAGTGAAACCACCAAGAATGGCTATTGCTGGATTCCAGACCCACCAAAAAATGGGTCAAATAATAAATTTATATTGTTTTAATTGCATTTTAGAGATACTGTATTCAGTAATAAATGACTAATACAAATCCAGGAAACCTGGAAGTGGAGAGCTGCTATAACAAATAACTAAAATATGGGGGAAGGTTTTAGAATCAGACAATAAGCAGAAGCTGAAAAGACTCTTAAGAGAGAATTAATGAAATACTAGTGTCTTGAACAGAAGGCTGTTGGACTTTGAAGAGGCAGCCAGTGAGGACTCAAAGGAAAGTGAGAAGAATGTTATTAGAAAATAGAGGAATGGAAACACTAATTATTTAGTGGTAGAAAATTTAGCAACACAGTCATTTGCAGTAATGTGTAAAACAGAAAATGTAGCTAATGAACTGGATAAGCAAGCTAAGGAAATTTCCAGGCAGATTGTTGATTGTGCACCAGGTTTCTCCTTTCTGCTTAAAATAAAATGTGAAGTTTGTTATATATACTTCCATCACTTCCCGTGAAATACACAGCTGGATATAGCATAATTTGCTGATCTATATTATCACAACCCATTGTTTAGTTCTTTACCACTTTTCAAATAAAAACACCAAAATATCCACGTTATACATATTGGTTACCAAATCTCAACAAGTCTGCTCCAGTTTATTCTATCTGTTGTTTCTGAACTTTCCAGAATGCATTGGAGTTCAATCAGCCTTTACTTACTGGATCAGCACTTGTCTTCAGAATTTTGTGATGTATGACAATATGAGAAAGAGAGATTGATAAGAAAATAAGTAAATTTTAGTATTCTGACCTCAAAAAGCAGAAATTATAATAAAGTATAAGTTATCCTTTTCTTAGTGGTTTGAGGCTTGAGAAATTAAATTTCTGAACCCCTGGGAAAAGAGAAGGGGAATGTATAGAGCCCTGTTTTCCAACTCATTGATCTGGCCTTGGATTTAGCATGTCCAGAGAAAAAGTTAAAAGAAATTCAGATGATTGTGTAATAGTGTAAATACTGAAAAAAACAGAAGTCTTTGGCCTGTGGATGAGAAGACTTAAGTGACAGGAGGAACTATGACAATTGTCTCCAAATATTTGAAGGAAGATCATTTGCTAACAGGGTACAATTTGGCCTATCTGACTGTAAAGCACAAAACTAGAATCAATTTTTAAAAGTGCAAAGGGGACATCATCTATTTAACATGATGAAACATATAAAAGAACGCTTCAGTTACGAAATTATGAGCCTGCTAAAGTCATGAGTTCATCACCACTGCTGCAGAAGAGATTCATGGACTTAGGAGAGATTTCAAATTATTCACAATTCCTCTCTAATTCTAAGATTCTGTGTTTTGTTCTTCCTAATATTTTGCTGTTTGAGAAAAAGTATTTCAGTTTCATTGGAATTAAAAGTAATAAAATGGTAATTTTCAAAACACACTCCGTGTTTCTTCACACAGCTTACATTAAAGGCAATGGAATATTTGAAATGTGTTGTTTTATTTTTCTTCTGCGCAAAGCGAGCCAAGGCAAGTGATATAATGTTAAATGTTAATTCTGCTTATTTAATTTTATTTTTCTTTTATATTATTGAAAAAGTAAAAATATCGGACACATGAGTAGGCTAGTTCCTAAGAATTTACATTCACCATTGACATGAAAAGTATTTAACAATGGTTAAAATACAGGCAGTAAATATCAGTAAAGAAACAGATCGTAAATGATTAATTCAGCAGTACCAGTACCTTCCTCAAGATCAAATGCCTTAATATTAATTTATTTGTCCACTGGAAAAAATATTCTGTTAGATGCTGAAGTTACAAAAAATAAATTCGGTCTTCTCCTGAGGATCTCACGGTCTAGAAGATATAGATCTTTAAAATAGTTAATTCAAAAAAGATGAGGAA
Organism: Galeopterus variegatus; assembly: GCF_000696425.1. Taxonomy (NCBI): domain Eukaryota; kingdom Metazoa; phylum Chordata; class Mammalia; order Dermoptera; family Cynocephalidae; genus Galeopterus; species Galeopterus variegatus. The sequence continues at coordinate 379,883 of NW_007726870.1, read as the reverse complement.
ACAAAATCAAGGTAAATAATAATATGGTGTTTTAGGGGTTAGCACTTAGCCTTCACCACTTGGCAAAGGAAGGTCCATTAATTGCTTTTTCTTGCAGCCTCAGTCAGTCATCCTTGGAAAGAAGAGCTTCTTCTTTGGTGAGATTCCCAGAAAGCACCAGGAATGTGCAGCTGTGCTCTTTCTCTTTCTGGAGCCCAGCGCCTCTATAGAGAGCACGTGTTCTACTCTGCTCTCTTAGAGAAGTCTATGGTGATCCCATATAAGCAGTTAATGTTTTTAGTATCAGGAAGTACACTTTCTGGCAGAAAAATGCAGTGTCCAATATTAACTTTACTACCTATTTAAAAATCTTTTCTCTTTAAATCAAGACAGTTAAAGTATAATTTCTTTATAGTGGAAGGGTAATTATGGCTCTAATTATTCCATGATGAACAGAAAAGTAAGTTTCTCACTTTTACTTCTTTTCCAATTAAGATAATAGTTAGTACAATAAAATTCACCATTTTTAGTGTACAGTTCTTAAAGTCTTGACAAATGCATTCCGTCATGCAGCCACAGGCCACCACTGTAGACAAGATATAAAAGAATTCTATTACTTCTCAGAATTTCTCCATGAACCTCTGGGTATCTAATATTTTTCACTAGTTTTGGAAAAACTTTGTCCATCATCTTTGAAATATGTTTGTGACCTATTCTTTCTTTTCTGTCTTTCTGGTACTGAGGTTATATGGATGTTAGATGTTTGATATTGCCCTACATGTCACAGAAACAGTTTTTCTCTTTTTCCATTATTTTTCCCTCTTTGTGCTGATTTCTATTGATCAATCTTCAAGTTTAATAAACCTTCTTTTTGCTGTCTTCAGTTTATTGCTAAGGCCATCAAATTAGTTTTTCGATGTGGCTATCATTTATTATGATTATTATTATTTTTCCAAGAATTCAGATTTGGTCATTTTTTTAATGTCCATTTCCCTTTTGAAATTTTCTAGTTGTTCATCCATTTTTTTCTATCATGTCATCTAAAAGAACACAACTTTTTTGTATAAAATAATTACCTTAAAATTTTGCTAATTTGAACATTAGGATCATGTGACAGTATGCTTTCATAATTTTTTTTCTTTTTATTCATGACCACTCCTTTGTATGCCTTGTAATTTTTTTCTTTTTATAGTGAGCATTCTGGGTACTATATTTTAAAGCTGCTGGATTATATTATCTTCTGTTAAATAACTTTGAGTTTTGATCTGGCAGGCAGTTCATTTACTGAAAGAGTTTTCATTGATCTTACTGAGATTTGACTTTAAGGTTTTTATGGGTATGTCTGATTCAGATTTTTCTTTTGTCTTAGGGCTTAGACTTTATTTGCAAAGCATAGCCCTTGGCTTTTCTGGCATCTCACTTAATGTTCTTCTGCAAGATCAGTCTATCCTGGTCGGGGTGAAACTTCAATGTCTCCCTTGCAAGTCTGTGTTCAAATTTCAGATCCCCAAGATATGCTCATAATATGCCTCATAGAATCATCACGAATGTGTGCAGTTTGGAATTCAGCCAAGGACTGGGCTAACTCCTGTGCAGTTGTATGGGGATTCCTCTCTTTGCTCTCCCTTTTCTGATATCCCATTTCACAAATTTTAGCTGTCCTTACATCCTTAAACCCCATTCTCTCTTCCATCTAGAGGCACTTCTATTCTCTGTTTGGGCTTCATTTCCCTGCTTTGAAAATGACACAACAAATATACTCATAAAAAAAATAATAAAAACCCAAGCAAACTAGTTTTGACTTTGGGCAGGATACTTAATCTATCAAACCCCACTTTTATCATCAGTTTAATGACATATTTGGACACAATGGTTTTTGAATTTCCTATTAATTTTTGAAAACTTTTGTTGTGTCTGTGAGAAGGTATTTCTCCTTCAACTAACCTTATAAAAGTTTTTTACTCATACCTGTGAGTCAGTGTGTTTATAACTTAACCAGATGCCAACTGAAAAATAGCTTAATAATAAATTACTTGATTTCCTGAATTGTACAGAACTCCTTAAAGAATGGATTTTTCTCCTAGAATAAATCTCTCTCTTACTAAATGGTATGTGATTTCCATAATTTAAAGTGGCTATTATGTTAGAATATCTACAGAATATAGATAGATAGAATATCTTGCAGAAATAAAACATATGGGATGATAACAGCATTCTCCAGAAGAAGCAAGTTTCTTATTTATTGGACCAATTAGTTTGTTTTTTGGTGGGACTATAGAATAGAATGCTTCAATGTAAATAGAAGTGTTCCATATTGTCTTAGTTAATTGGAGCTGCTATAACAAAAAAATGCCCTTGAGTAGGAGGCTTATAAACAACAAACACTTAGGTCTCACAATTCTGGAGGGTAGGAAGTCCAAAATCAAGGCACTGGCAGATTCTGTGTCTGGTCAGAGCCTGCTTCTTCATGAATGGCACCTTCTTGCTGTGCCTTTGTCCCGACCCACGGGTTATTCAACGTAGACCTGGAGGGGGGAGTGGGAATGGGATGGAACAAGAGACGCGAGAAATTGAGACAAGACAGTATTCTGATCAAGTCTCGTTTATTGGCTCTAAGGTTACATCTTATATAGGAAAGAAGCAGGCATACTGTAAGAAGTCAGGAATGCAAGGATGCAATAAGGTCTTGAGAGGAAACAAAGACAAGACATTCCTGACGCGGTGCAGCCCCCAATCTTTACAGCAAAGCAGAAACTTGAAAGAAGATAAAAGGTCACCCTTGAGTAAACTTGCATAGCCGGGAACACAGAATTCCCGGCACAAACAGATTATGAGGCAGTTATCACGTAAGCATGGCCATTTGGCGCAAGCAGGTTGTCACGCAGGCATGGCCACACATAGAGGGGTGTGGGCTGCAGGCTCCCAACATGTCTTCACATGATGTTTGGAGTAAATGAGCTCCCTAGGGTCTCTTTTATAAGGGCATTAATCGCATTCATGAGGGCTCAACCCTTATGATCTCACCACCTCCCAAAAGCACTACCTCTTAGTACTGTCACCTTGGGGGCTAGGATTTCAACATATGAATTTGGGCATAAGACATAAGCATTCAGACCATTGCATATGTTATCTGACCAAGGTAGAGTTCAGCAGTATTCGCTTTTCAGGATGCTGAGCATGCTTCTGGTTAGTAATGACCTTACAGGCAATTGAAACCACTGTGCTTATTTTGGAGCCTTGCTGCCATATACTTGAAAGGCTGATAAACTTTAAGTTCAAGCCTGTATGTTGTTCACCACTTAAATTTATCTTAGTTTTGAACATGTATCTAGCAGGTTATACACTTCATGAAACTTGAATATGCCTCTTAACATACTGTTACTCCTACGTTTTTGATTTTTAGGAATTAAAACAACATGCTTCCCATATTTTATAGAATTTGAAAAGTCAGTTTATTTTCAGATATATATTATAAGGATTTCTAGTTTCCTCTCTGTCAGATAGAGAGCTTGGATTCCAGCACTCATCCTTATAACAAGAAAAAAAGCTGAAAAAACTAACCATACCAACTCTTCTTAGATATATTAGATAATTGAGATCAAAGAGCAAACCAATTCTGTGGAAACTGGATAAACAGGCAAATACATAGAATCATAAATTACCAAGAGCAGAAGCTACTGCAAACAATAAGTAGCAGGAAAACTAGTAGGAATACTTAAAAGTAATTGAAGAATTGCTGGAGGCTGAGTGTGGACTAGTTTGAAAGTTGGAAACTGCACGGGGCTTCATCTTAGGTGGGTCCCCAATGTTTACAAGGTTCATCTTCAGAGGCCCTACCAAGTTTTCACAGTGAAGAACAGAAAAAATATCTCCTTGGGTTTCAGGAAGGGAGAGGCAAAATAAGTAATTTGAAATACACCAGGGAAAAAGTAATCATTTTGAAATATGTCCAAAGTATCATTTTCTCTATAATAAAGACCTGCACTCAAGGGAAACCACTATTGCAGATCCTTATCATACATACAAGAAGAACAATTAGACAATTTCAGTCCCTCAAGCCTGCTGGTCTTAATAAGGGGAGGAAAAAAAGGCTAAGAAATTCTTCAGTCTGTGCCTGACTTATCTCACGCAACATAATTTTCTAGAAGCTCATCCATGTTGCTTCAAATGCATACTGCAGAGTATTCCATTATGTGTATGTACCACATTTTCCTTACCCAGTCATCTGTCAATTGACATTTAGGTTGGATCCATGTCTTGGCTATTACAAATAGAGCTAAAATGAACGTGGGACTGCAGGTATCTCTTCGACATGATGGTTTCCCTTGCTTTTGGTATACACCCAGAAGTGGGGCTGCTGAATCATATGGTAGTTCTCTGTAGTTGTTTGAAAAACATCCATAAGCCTCACATGTTCTCACTCACAAGTGGGAGCTAAGAAAAAAAGAAAGAAAGGCCACAATAAAATGTTGAACTTTCAGAAGGAGATAACAGACCTATAGTTACTGGAGGTGGGAAAGGGTGAGGTAGAAAGGAGTTAGGGAGTAATTGGGTAAGGAAAACAAAGAATAATTATAATTTGCAATGATGATCATGCTAATAATATTGATTTGGTCATCACATACTGTACACAAATACTGATAGTCAACTCAGTAACCTATAAATATGTATAATCAATTATGTTTCATTTCAAAACATAAATTAAAAAAAACAGTGGAACAAATGACCTCCAACCTATTGAAAATTTGACATTAAAATGTTGGTTATTACCATAGTTTTATAATACAAGTGATATCTAATTTTAGAAACAAGAATATATGACTAATCTGAATATACTAAAGTCTAATAATTTGATATAAAAATTATACATAAAGCCAAAAAAAAGGAAAAGAAATTCTTCAGAAAGTCAAAGCCTGGGGAGTCTAACACACTAAAAAAAAATGGAGGTAAATCATAACATTATAGAACACATACCTTATTCAGTATTTAATTGACACACAAATAGTAATTCAGTAAAATAACACTGATGGCAATGGAGAGAACTACAAGAAACAGATTCTATTTAAGAAGTATCTAGGGGGCTGGCCCGGTGGCGCACTGCTACAGTGCGCCGCTTGGGAGTGCGGTGGCGCTCCCGCCGAGGGTTCGGATCCCACATGCAGACCGGTTCCCGCTCACTGGCTGAGTGGGGTGTGGGGGCGGCGCTGAGGGTTGCGATCCCATTGCTGGTCCCGGTCCGGTACGGGCACAGCACTGGGGGTTGCAATCCGTTGCCAGACACGAAAAAAGACAAAAAAGAAGGAAAAAAAAAAAAAAGAAGTATCTAGGGAAACCCAGAGAAAACAGGGAAGACAAACCAAAAATACTATAGGAATTTGAAGTCTCTGACACATACAGCAATAGCAAACATTAAAAACAGCCTAACTCCTAGATGAATAAACATAAAACCTCACACAAAAGACATGTCTAATTCAGTTCCTGTTATTTGTTATATCATGTATGACTTTCAATTAAAGATGCAAAGCTTGCTACAAATCAAGAAAAAAAACCACAATATGAAGAGACAAAACAAGCATCAGAACAAGATTCAGATATGGCAAACATTTTGGAATCATCAGACAGGGAATTTAAACTAAAATTGATAAGAGCTCTAATAGCAACTTGTAAGAACAGATGAATAATGAGAGCAAAGAGATGAAAACAAAAAGAAAAAATAAAAAGAAAAGAAAACCCTAGAAATCAAAAGCACTGTAACAAAAATAAAGGTTGCCTTTGATGAGCTCATCACTAGACTGAATATGGCTAAAAAAAAAATTGATGACATTGAACATATGTCAATGGAAACTTCTGAAACTAATATACAGAAGGAAAAAAAGAATGGAAAAATAGACAGAACCAATAAATAATTACGTGACAATTACAAAATGTGTAACATATGTGTAATGGGAACAACAGAAAAAAAAAAGAGCAAAGCAAAACAGAAAAAAATAATGGCTGATAATTACCAAAATTAATGACAGAAACTGAATCACAGATTCAGGAAGCTCAGAGAATGTAATGCAGGATAAATGCAAACAAAAAAATTTACATAGACACATCACATTCAAACTGCAGACAATGAAAGACAAAAATAAAACCTTGAAGGAAGCCAGAGGGGGAAAAACAACCTATCTATAAAGAAGAAAAGACAAGAATTACATAGAATTTCTCTTCAGAAACCATGTAAACAAAATATGGAGTAAAATATTTAAAGTGTTGGGGAAAAAAAAGAAAACATCCTACTTAGAATTCTGTATTTAATAAAATTATTCTTCATAGGATAAGGAAAAATTGAGACTATCTCAATCAGACCAAAACTAGGGAAATTTGTTGCCAAGAGTCCTTTCTTGAATAAACGCTAAAAGAAGTTCTTCAGAGAGAAGAAGGAAAATAATACAGGACTGAAATGAATCTACACAAAGAAGGAAAGAATAATAAAGGAATAAGTAAAAGTAAAAAAAAATCTTTTTTCTTTCTATTCTTAATTTAGCTAATAGATGACTTTCTTCACAATAATAATAGTAACAATGTATTCAGCAATGACAGTCACAGAAAAGTGAAATTAATAGCAGCAATGTTATAAGGATGGGAGGGAGGTTGGTAATACTCTGTTATAAAGTACCTGAATTACTTGTGATGCAATATAGTATCATTTGAATAAAATTATATTACTTGTAAATATATATTGCACATCTTATAGCAAACATAGAATTTATAAAAATATATGTAAAGTAGATACTAAAAGAGGAAAGGAAATGGAATAACATACCATGCTAAATTAAAGCCAGAAAAGGCAGAACAACAGGGGATGATAATGAAAACAACAAAGAACTAGAGCAGTAAACAGAAAACAGTAACAAATATGGTAGATATTAATCCGACTGTATCAATATTCACTTTAAATATGAATGGTATAGATACACCAATTAAAAGACATAGACTGACAGAGTAGGTAAAAAAAAAAAGACACAGCTATATACTGTCTATAAGAATGTCACTTTATATATGACAAGGATGAATTAAATGTACTTTATAGTAACCAAAACAAAGCTGTGTAGATACATTAATTTCAGACAAGGCAGACATTAACATAAGAAAATTATCAGGACTAAAGCAGGCTATTCATAATAATAAAGAGATCAATTATACAAGGAGGCATAGCAATTCTTAAAGTATATGTATCTAACAAGAGAGTGTCAAAACATGTGAACCCCAAAACTGGTAGAATTTCAAAGAGAAATATACATAATAGTTGGAGATTACAGCACACCTCTATCAGTGATGAACAGGTTCAGCAGGAGAAAGTCAATAAGAATATGGTTGAATTAAACATAGCATCAATCAACTAGATCCAATTGACATATATTCAATGAGTCATTCAACAATAGCAAAACATACATTCTTCTCAAGAACACATAGAATATTCACCAAAATAGACCACATTCTGGGCCATAAAAATAATTATAACTAATTCAACAGAATAGAAGTCATAAAAGTACTTGGACCACAAAGTAAACTAGAAATTAGTGACAGAAAGATAGCTGAAAAACCTCCAAATTCGTGGAAATTAAGTAGCATACTTCTAAATGAGCCAAAGAAATCTCAAGAAAATTTAAAATATTTTGAGCTAAATATAAACTAAAATGCAACTTATCAAAATTTGTGGAATTCAGCCAAAGCAGTGTTTAGAGGTAAATTCATAGCATTGAAGGTTCATACCAAAAAAAAAAAAAAAAGATTTAAAATCAGTTATCTAAGCTTCCACCTTCTACAAGAGAAAGAAGAGGAATATAATGCTCAAGCAAGGAGAAGGAAAGTAATATATAATAGAGCAGAAGTCAATAAAAATTAGAAAGACCAATAGAGAAATCCAATGAAGCCATATAATTTAAAATTAGAAAGTATAATGTCTTCAGCTTTGTTCTTTCTCAAGATTACTTTGGTTAATTGAAGTCTTTGTGATACCATATGAATTTTAGAATTTAGTGTTTTCTATTTCTGTAGAAAATGTCATTGAAATTCTGATAGTGATACTGTTAATTCTGTACATCATTTTGGGATGTTTTGATATTAATTATTCCAGCCCATTTTAATTTATTTGTGACTTCAATTTTGTTTATATGTTTATTCTATTCAGTGTACAGATGTTTCATCTCTGGTTAAATTTATTCCAAAATATTTTATTATTTTTGGTGCTATTGTAATTGGGATTCTTTTCTTGATTTCTTTCTCAATTAGTTTTTTTTTTTTTTTTGGTGTGAAGAAATGCTACTGATTTTTGCATGTTCACTTTGTATCCTGCAACTTTACTGAATTTGTTTATTAGTTCTAACAGTTTTTTTTTTCCTCCTTCTAATGGAGTCTTCATGGTTCTCTACATATAGGACCATATCATCTACAAACAAATAATTTTACTTCTTCCTTTCTAATTTAGATGCCTTTTATTTCTTTTCCTTGTCTAATTGTTCTGACTAGGACGTCCAGTAGTATGTTAAACAGAAATGATGAGAGTGGGCATCCTTGGCTTTTACTGGATCTTAGAGAAAAAGTTTTCAGCTTTTCTGCATTAATTATGATGTTGATTGTGAGATTTTCATAAATGGTCTTTACTCTGTTGAGATAAGTTTCTTCTATACCTATTTTGTTGGGAGTTTTGTGGGGTTGTTTTTAATCATAAATGGTTTGATTGAGTTTGGATGTGCTGTCCACACCACTCATGTGGAAATCCTATACCCAATGAGGCAGTGCTGGAAGCTGTTTGAGTCATGAGCGTGGATCCCTCAGGAATGCTCTCCCTGGGGGAAAAGAGGCAGTGGGTGAGATCTCACTCTATTAGTTCCCGCCAGAGCTGGTTGTTTAAAAGACCCTGGCACCTCCTTTCTTTTTCTCTTGCTTCCTCTCACATGTGATCTGCTTGTACCTGCTGCTGCCTCCACTTCCTGCCATGAGTAGAAGCAGCCTGAGGCCCACACCAGATGCAGCTGTCCTAGAATTGTAAGCCAAATAACCCGGTTCTTTAAAAATTACCCAGTCTCAGGTATTTCAGTTATAGCAACACAAAATGGACTAATACATGGTTGTTGAGCTTTTTTGAGTGATGATTCTGCATCTATTGAAATGCTCATCCATTTTTAATATTTTATTCTGTTAATTTGGCATTTCACAATGGTGGATTTGCATATGTTGAACCAAACTTACATTCCATGAATAAACCTCTTGGTCATAGTGTATAATATTTTTGCTTGCATTTTATTGAGTATTTTTGCATCTTTGTTCATCAGACAGATTGTTCTATAGTTGGTGGGTTTTTTTGGTTTTTGGGGGGGTTTTTTGTTTGTTTGTTTTTTATTGTGATATCTTTTTCTACTTTGGTATCAGGATAATGATGGCCTAAAATGAGTATGGAAGTGATCCCCCTTCTGCTTCTTTTTTTTTTTGGAAGTGTTTAACGAGGATTGGTATTGATTCTTCTTTTAATGTTTGGTAAAATTCACTCATAAATCCATCTGATTCTGGGCTTTCTTTGTTGGGAGCTTTTTGATTACTGATTCAGTCTCCTTATTTGTTACTGGTATGTTCAGATTTTCTGTTTCCTCTTGATTCATTCTTGAAAGGTTATATTTTTCTAGTAATTTACCCATTTCTTCTAGACTATCCAATTTGTTAGTATGTAATTGTTCATAAAAGTCCATTATAATCATTTTTGTATCTGAATCATGTTATAACATCTCCTCATTTCTGATTTTGTTTATTAGGACTTCTCTCATTTTTTTTCCCTTAGTCTAGCTTAAGATTTGTTAATATTATTTATTTTTTAAAAAAATCAGCTCAGTTTTGTTGATTCTTTTATTACTTTTTTGTTATGTGTTTGATTTATTTCTGCTTTAGTCTTTGTTATTTCCTTCCTTCTGCTACCTTTGGGCTTAGTTTGTTCTATTTCTGTCTAGTTCATTGAGGTATTAAAGTTACATTTTTTATTTAATGTATCTTTAAAAAAATAAAGACACTTATTGCCTACTTGAACAAACATTATTTTCTGTAAAAAGCCAATATAATTTAAATCTTTAAGGTGCAAAGTTGATCTATGAGGATTTTTTTCAATTAAAGCATAAGAAAAAGAGACCCTGTCAAGTAGCCGATATTATAAGAAGTATATCTACCCCATTTTCTCCTTAACTCCTTTCAACATATGGAATAGTGTTGAAATCGTCTAACCCTCTACTTGGCATTAGAAAGTAAAAGGAATTAGAAGTTCATATTAAAAACTTAGTCAATTAAATGAAAGCTCTAATTTTAAATTCACTGTAAAAAGTTTAAAAATGCATACCTTTCTAATCATTTAATTAAAATATTTTTACATTGGTGAAATAAATATATTTGAACATGTTCATCTATGAGCTGCCTTTAATATTTTCTCATTATCATTGGTAGTCACAGAATATTACTATTATGGCATTTTACTTTGATTAGATAAATCCATCATACAACTTCTTAAGATGTTGTTTCTTAATTGCTTAATCTGCATTATCCTTTGCAGACCATATAGCAAACATCCTGTACTACAACATATTCATGATAAGGTGGTTATTAAGCATGGTCCACAATATTACAGAATGTATTTGCAAGATATGAGAATGAATTAAAGCAAGAAAACAGTTATATATTCTTCACTTGATCTTAGCCAAAAGAATGAGAAGCAATAGTTATATATTCTGAGTTTGATTATGTGTTTAGTTGTTTCCTAATGGGAATTTCTACAGAAAATATAATTCAACCTAGAAAAAATTGAGATAATGAATGCTAGAGAAACAAATTAAACTTCTGGCAGATATTGATGGTTCGTGAATTTGTTTTAATTTCTAGGAAAAGAGATCCAGGTGTCATTGTGAACAGCTCAATAAAGAAGTCAACTTAATATTCAACAATAGCTAAACTGTTTATTTGAATTGCAAAAGCTAGAAAGTTTATGGAATATAGGAAAATAAATTTTATAAAAACTACGAAAGACAGTGTTTTAGCAATTGTGTTCATCATTATATATTTCCTCTTTATCAGGATTTTATCAATTCTACGTTCATTAAGAACCTACTTATATAACTTGGGAACATGAACAAGAATATTCCATAGAAGGGATAATTTTTAAGCCTTATCTTGAGTAGTAAGCAGTAGATTCCAAATAGACAACGGTATTAAAAACATTCAAGGAAGAAAGAACACCACCATCAAAGACTTGAAGATTTAAAACACACTTATATTTGGAAGACAGCAAGTAGATCACTAGCATTTCTTTTTGTATTACCCAGAAAGAAGATACAGTCAGATCACTTTTTCTCCCATGTCATGAAGAGAGAGTTTTTAATTACATTACAATGCAAATAAAAATAACATATTTTAAGAGATTACTGCTCTGCAGGTACTACTGCTAAGCATATTATCAGTCTCTATACAAATGTGAAATCTAAGAAATAGAAATGTTTTGGGGCCAATCTTCAAAACTGTTGATAATTACTAGTATGGCAGGAATTGAACATAGTATGGTTAACTGTTCAGCATTACACATAAAGTCTCTGATAATTGAAAATAGACATCAACAAGGCAACTAGTCCCATGCATTTAGCAAGACCTCATTGTGCATCTCTATAAGCAGATCCCTGCTTTAACAGCTCTAATGAAAATAGCTATCACTCAGTAATACATTCTTTCCACACGAAGGGATTTGCTCTTTACTATTGTGTATTTACTTTAATTTTTATTTTATCTTCTCTATGATTTTGAGTAATATGATACTCTTTCTCTAATTTTTTGAGGTTTACCATTAATATTAATCACTTATTTTGTAATTTCTGCATTTAATGATTTGTGTATTCTATAATTATATACTGTATAGTTTGGACTGATGGTATTCTAAATATGAAAATTATATCAGTTTTGCTACTCATGTTGTTCAAATCTTCCTTAGACTTACTGATTTTTTTGCATGCTAATCAATCTATTACTGGTAAAGTTGTGTTGAACTTTCTCACTGTAATTCTGGATTTGCTTCTTGGTCCATTAAAACTGAATCATTATGATATATAACTGTTCAATTCTAAGTAAAGGCTTTTAATGTGAATTTTATTTTCTTTTACTTTAACACAGTTAATGTGTTGGTGTTTGCAGGATGCATCTCCCTTCTTTTACTTTCAACCTTCTGAATCCTTACGTTTACATGTGTCTATTATTTAGAAAAAAGCATATAGTGCAATTTTGTCATTTATTACTTTGAAAATATGACTTTAAACTAAGAAATTTAATCAATTTTGTATATTTAAAGTACAGATACAGTTGGGTTTAAAATAGACCATCTCACTATTGTTTGATACTGGTCCAGCCTATTTGTTCTTTCTATTTCTCTCCTTTCTGCCTTCTGTGATTATTTTTAGTATTCCAGAGGGTCATTTGTCTTTAGGTGTGACATATCCAGAAGAAAAGTTGTGCCCAGGGACTATAAATATATATATTTATATATAGGCTGGAAGAAATTAAGTACATAGTAAAGTCAGTCAAAGTAATATGGAAAGAAAGGCACTAAGAAAAACTAAAGTTCAAGAGAGTGGGCTGTATCTGACAAACAATAAATTCATAAGATACTTCCCTCTATAAAAAAAAAAAAAATCTGTACAATGCTATGAGTTACACAATTGCTCTTTAATGATTTTAGACATATAGAATTGATCTAGAAACAAAATTCATCTAGAAATATATGCTTAAAAACAGAGGTAAATATTATCAACTCTAACAAAATTAAAGTAAAAGTAGAGGTGACGAGAATTGAGAAGAGTAAGCGGGAAGTCAAAAGACAAAGTGTTTAATGAAGAATAATATTTAGACCAGTGTTTTGAAACACCTTCACATCACAGATTCCAAAAAATACCTATATCATTAGCACTGGGTTAATGAAGGTAGCTGCCTACTCCCTGCTGGAGCTGGAGACAATCCCTCTGTGGACCCTGGCTGCATCACACCTGACTTGGCAGCCCCAAGAGCTCATGGATCAATATCTCAGCAAGCCATTCATGCCACTGGCAGGAAAGTCCTACTTAAAATTCTAGGTGTAACAAAGAGAGACATTTTAAATGATTACATATTTCTAAAGCTGAGGCATGAGAGAATGGAAGAGTGGTTTGATAATAACCCTCATCTATTATTTCAGGAAATTAGAGCTTGCATAAAATTATATTAGTGAAACTCTAAATATAGATACAGAAAAATTGAAAACAGTATCAAAAGGGCTTAAAAATAGTGAGAAGTGGGTTTTTTTTTTTTTTTTTGCTTTTCAGAAGCAATAATTAAGTTGGAGAGGAGTAAGCAGAGGCCTATAATTTCCACTAAAGACCTGCATATGCCCTCTTAATGATTTTTAGTCCTGTACACAGATACCTTTATTTATGACTAAACAAGTATCTGTTAGACAAAAGAACATTTTTAGGCATATGGCAATATAAGGTAATAAATAAGAACTCTAAAAATATATAAATAAAATGTGGGAAAGCAGAGTAATCAATATATGGCCAAAACATACTTATGTAAATAAAAATGTAAGATCTTTGGAACAACTCTTCATTCAGGTTTTTCTGGTAAATTGGGGGAAAATGCTGTAGAATGTTTACATAACGTGTAAACTGATCATTTAACCGAGTTTATTCCTTGGAGCGGAACAAACCCCCCGATCTCCAGATGTTGGGGAAGAAACAAACAACTGGCCTCCTCCAGTTTAGCTTCATAGCCTACTAGAGAGAAAGAAAGCTCCCAGGTCCTGATCTTTATCCTTCCATTTCCCAAGCAAAAAAAATAGTCTCACAAAAGGCAAGTAATCATAGGCCTCATCATGTTACAAACACATTAACAATGATATAAGAAAACGATGTATCTGTTTCTTTTCTGTAGTAGAGACCTATCTTCTAAAGAAGATGGAAAACAATAGTTGTAAAATAAAAAGCAAAATATTTAGTAGATCATGAAAACAGAGGTGGTTATAAATAATGGAGAACAAATTGTGGAATTTTACCTAAATTCACCTTATTTCTTCCTCTTTCCTTGCATAGCATAGGGCTTGAATTATTGCTATAGTATTTACTATTTCTTAGAAGAAATACTAACAAATGTAGACATTCAACAATTTCCTAGGAAGAAGAAATGCTGTTTCCTTATATTTTTCTTTCATTTTTTTTTCTTCTTTAATCATCCCCTCTGCATTAATCATGTTTTGTAAACAAAAAGTCTTTTAAAAAAATCTGGCTTGACTAGACTGAGCTCACCAGATAATTATTGGTTAGATTACAAAAATAGTAAATATCTCTGGCACAAAGAAATAATAGAAAGAAGGAACTAAAATAAACTTTAAATTTCTCCCTAATTGCTAAAATAGCTCTCTACTTTATTCATTTATTTATTTTTATTTTATTTTATTTTGTCAATATACAATGTGGTTGATTATTGTGGCCCATCACCAAAACCTCCCTCCATCTTCCCCCTCCCCCCAACAACCTCATATCTGTTCACTTGTCGTATCATCTTCAAGGAATTGTAATTGTTGTGTATTCTTCCTCCTTCCGCCCCCCCCCCCGCTTTTTTTGTGTATTTATTTATTTATTTTTAGCTCCCACAAATAAGTGAGAACATGTGGTATTTCTCTTTCTGTGCCTGACTCGTTTCACTTAATATAATTCTCTCTAGGTCCATCCATGTCATTGCAAATAGCAATATTTCATTCTTTTTTATAGCTGAGCAGTATTACATTGTGTAGATATACCACATTTTCCGTATCCACTCATCTGATGATGGGCATTTCAGCTGGTTCCAACTCTTGGCTATTGTAAAGAGTACTGTGATGAACATTGGGGAACAGGTATACCTTCGACTTGATGATTTCCATTCCTCTGGATATATTCCTACCAGTGGGATAGCTGGGTTATATGGTAGATCTATCTGCAATTGTTTGAGGAACCTCCATACGATTTTCCACAGAGGCTGCACCATTTTGCGGTCCCACCAACAATGAATGAGAGTTCCTTTTTCTACGCAACCTCACTAGCATTTATCATTCACAGTCTTTTCGATATTAGCCATGCTAACTGGGGTGAGATGGTATCTCAGTGTGGTTTTGATTTGCATTTCCCGAATGCTGAGTGATGTTGAGCATTTTTTCATGTATCTGTTGGCCATTCATATATCTTCCTTTGAGAAATGCCTATCTAACTCTTTTGCCCATTTTTTAATTTGGGTTATTAAAATTTTTAAATTGGGTTATCTGTTTTTTGCTTGTAAAGTTGTTTCAGTTCCTTGTATATGCTGGATATTAATCCTTTGTCAGATGTATATTTTGCAAATATTTTCTCCCACTCTGTTGGTGGTCGTTTAACTCTGTTAATTGTTTCTTTTGCTGTACAGAAGATTTTAGTTTGATATAATCCCATTTGTTTATTTTTCCTTTGGTTTCCTGTGCTTTGGGGGTCATATTCATGAAGTCTGTGCCCAGATGTACTTCCGGAAGTGTTTCTCCTGTTTTCTTTAAGAAATTTTATTGTTTCAGGGTGTATATTTAATCCTTTAATCCATTTTGAGTGGATTTTAGTATATGGTGAGAGGTATTGGTCTAGTTTCATTCTCCTGCATATGGATATCCAGTTATCCCAGCACCTTTTGCTGAAGAGGCAGTCTCTTCCCCAGTGTATAGGCTTGGTGCCTTTGTCAAAGATCAGATGGCTGTAGGTGTGTGGGTTGATTTCTGGATTCTCTATTCTATTCCATTGATCAGGGTGTCTGTTTTTATGCAAGTACCATGCTTTTTTGGTTATTATAGCTTTGTAGTATAGTTTAAAGTCAGGTAGTGTTATGCCTCCAGCTTTATGTTTTTAGCCCTGAAGTGCTTTGGCTGTGCGTGGCCTTTAGTTATTCCATATAAATGTCTGGATAGTTTTTTTCCATTTCTGAGAAAAATATCATTGGAATTTTTATGGGGATTGCATTGAATTTGTAGATCACTTTGTGTAATATGGACATTTTCACAATGTTGATTCTTCCAATCCATGAGCATGGGATATCTTTACATCTTCTTGTGTCCCCTTTAATTTCTCTCAGCAGAAGTTTGTAGTTCTCGTTATAGAGATTTTTCACATCCTTGGTTAATTCTATTCCTAAGTATTTTGGTTTTTTTGGTGGCTATTGTAAATGGGCAGGCTTTCTTGATTTCTCTTTATGCCTGTTCAGTATTGGAGAAAAGAAGTGATACTGATATTTGCGTGTTGATTTTGTATCTGCTACTTTGCTGAAATCATTTATCAACTCCAAGAGTTTATTCATAGAGGCCTTAGGCTGTTCGATATATAGGATCATGTCATCTGCAAACAGGGACAGTTTGACTTCATCTTTTCCAATATGTATGCCCTTTATATCCTTCACTTCTGTGATTACTCTGGCTAGTACTTCCAATGCTATGTGGAATAGGAGTGGTGAGAGTGGGCATCCTTGTCTAGTTCCTGTTCTTAAAGGAAAAGCTTTCAGCTTTTCCCCATTCAAGATGATATTGGCAGTGGGTGTATCACATATGGCTTTAATTATGTTGAGATACTTTCCATTTATACCTAACTTATAGAGAGTCTTTATCATGAATGAGTGTTGAATTTTATTAAATGCTTTATCAGCCTCTATAGAGATGATCATAGGGTCATTGTGTTTGATTTTATTAATATGTTGTTCATATTTATTGATTTGCATATGTTGAACCAACCTTGCATCCCTGGGATGAATCCCACTTGATCATAGTGTATAATTTTGTGTATGTGTTGCTATATTCTGTTAGGTAGCATTTTATTGAGGATTTTTGCATCTATATTCATCATGGATAATGGCCTGTAGTTTTCTTTTTTAGTTGTATCTTTACCTGGTTTTGGTATTGGGGTAGTGTTTGATTCATACAATGAGTTGGGGAGAATTGCCTCTGTTTCAATCTTTTGGTATAGTTTGTAGAGAATTGGTGTCAATTGCTCTTTGAATGTTTTGTAGAGTTCTGCTGTGAATCCATCTAGTCCTGGGCTTTGCTTTGTTGGGAGCCTTCTGATAACAGCTTCAATCTCTCTTATTGCTATTGGTCTGTTCAGATTTTCTACATCTTCTTGGCTCAGTTTTGTTAGTTTGTGTGTGTCATGAAATTTATCCATTTCCTCCAGATTTTCAAATTTGTTGGCATATAGTTGTTCATAGTAGTCTCGAATGATTCCTTGTATTTCAGACATAACAGTTGTAATATCACACATTTCATTTCTAATTTTTGTTATTTGGGTCTTCTTAGTTAGCCATGATAATGGTTTGTCATTTTATTTATCTTTTCAAAAAACCAACTTTTTGATTCATTGATATTTTGTATCATTTTTGGGGTTTCAATTTCATTAAGTTCTGCTCTGCCTTTAATGATTTCTTCCTGTCTGCCAACTTTGGGTTTGGATCGTTCTTGTTTTTCAAGTTCTTTAAGGTGAAGTATTAGGTTGTTCACTTGCCATCTTTTCATTCTTCTGAAGTAAGCATTTAATGCGATAAATTTCCCCCTTAGTACTGCTTTTGTAGTATCCCACAGGTTTTGGTATGATGTATCATTGTTTTCATTAGTTTCAAGACATTTTTTGATTTCCTGTTTGATTTCTTCTTGGACCCATATGTCACTGAGTAGAATGCTGTTTACTTTCCATGTGTTTGTATAATTTCCAGGGTTTTGTTTGTTATTGATTTCTAATTTTAATCCAATGTGGTCTGAAAAAATACATGAGATAATTCCATTTTTTAAAAAATTTGTTGAGACTTGATTTGTGACCTAACATGTGATCTAACCTGGAAAATGATCCATGTGCTGATGAGAAGAATGAATATTCTGAGGTTGTTGGATGAAATGTTCTGTAGAGATTTGCCAAGTCCAACTGGTCTAGAATGTTGTTTAGATCTTGTGTTTCTCTGCTGATTGTTTGCCTAGATGATCTGCCGAATACTGGTAGTGGCGTGTTCAGGTACCCTGCTATTATGGTATTTGTGTCTATTTCCTTTTTTAGGTCTAATAGAGTTTGCTTTATAAATCTGCCCCAAAATTGGGTGCATAGATATTTATGATTGTTATGTCTTCTTGATGGATCAGTCCTTTTATCATTATATACTGGCCCTCATTATCTCTTTTTATGGTTTTTAGTTTAAAGTCTATTTTATGTGAAGTAAGAATAGCTATTCCAGCTTGTTTTTCATTTCTATTTGCATGGTAAATCTTTTTCCATCCTTTCACTTTTAGTCTATGTGAGTCTTTATAGGTGAGGTGGGTCTCTTGAAAGCAGCATATAGTTGGGTCCTCCTTTTTAATCCAGCCAGCGAGTCTGTGTCTTTTGATTGGAGAATTAATCCTTTTACAATAAGAGTTGTTATTGAAATGTGTTTATTTACTCCTAGCATTTTATTAATTTTTGTTTGGATTCCTTAAGTCTTTTCTTCCTTTTTTTCTGATTTACTGTTTGTTTTCTGTATTTGTTGGTTCCTGGGTTGTAGATAAACTTTTTTTTTTCACTCCATTGTTGCCATTCTTATTTTGCTAGTGGGTTTTGATTTTTCTTGAGTTTTTATGGCAATGGTAGTTATTTTTCAGTTACCAAACCCAGTACTCCCTTGAGAATTGATTGTAAGGGTGGTTGTGTGGTAGTGAGCTCCCACAGTTTTTGTTTGCCTGGGAAATATACTATTTGCCCTTCATTTTGGAAGGATAGCCCTGCTGGGTATAGTATTCTTGGCTGGCAATCTCTGTCTTTTAGTATTTTGTATATATCATCCCATTCCTTTCTGGCTTTTAGGGTTTGTGATGAAAAGTCTGATGTTAGTCTTATTGCGGCTCCCTTATACGTGATTTGACACTTCTTTCTTGCAGCTTTTAAGATTCTCTCTTTGTCTTTGAGTTTTGCCAATTTGACTATAATGTGTCTTGGAGAAGATCTTTTTGGTTTGAATACATTTGGGGATCTTTGAGCTTCCTAAATCTGCAGATCTGTGTCTTTTCTGATACCTGGGAGTTTTGTGCCACTATTTTGTTGAATATGTTTTCAATGCAATCTCCTTTTTCCTCCCCTTCTGGAATGCCCATGACTGGATATTTGAGTGCTTAAGGTTGTCTAATAACTCTCTTAGATTTTCTTAACTGTTTTTAATTCTTTTTTTTTTCTTCAGCTTGGCAAGCTCTGCTACATTCTTTTTCAGGGCATTGATTTCCTCGTACATTTCTTCTTTCAGGTCCTGTATACCTTTCCTCATTTCATCATGTTGTCTAGCTGAGTTTTCTTGTATTTCATTCAGTTTCCTTAGAATTATCACTCAAAATTCCTTGTCAGACATTTCAAGGGCTTCTTGTTTTATAGGATCTAGAGCTTGAGAGTTATTACCCTTCAGTGGTGTACTTTCTTGATTTTTTATATTTCTGGTATCTTTCCATTGATATTTAGTCATTGTGGCAGGGGATTTCATTTTCCACTGGTTTGACACTATTGTCTGGCTAGGATGCTGCTGGGGCTGCCAATTTGGTGTGGCTGCCTCAGTGTCTGCTCAGTTGCCCACTTGTGTCTCTGATGCATGGTTGCCTCAGGTCTTGGGCCTCTCTGGGGAGGCACCTCTCTGGTCAGCATGCACTTGGATGGGCTGGGGATGGAGTCTTGTGGTGGCAGCAAGGCCTACCTGCTGGGTCACGCACTGGCGCTGCAGGGCAAGTGGTCTCCACAGATCTTGGGCTTCTCCAGCTGGGCACCTCTCTGATTGGCACACACTCAGCCGGGCTGGGGATGGAGTCTGGCAGTGGCATCAAGGCCTACCTGCTGGGTCACGCACTGGCACTGCAAAGCACATGGTCTCTGCAGATCTTGGGCCTCTCCAGCTCAATAGCTCTCTACTTTAAAGTGATGTTCATTTTCAATCAGATAACTGAACCTAGGTTAGGATTAATAATAGTTCAAGAAAAAATGTTGTTACTAAATATGATTGATGCAATTCTGAATCTTAAACCAAAACTTGTAACCTGGGGTCTTAAGCCTGAGTTTTAATTGAGGATTACAGATTAGTTTATTATTTATGGTTTTTGTAACATGAAATTAAGATATGTACAGATCTACAAAGGAATACAAAATTTACGAAAATTCTCACAATGCCAGTTTTAAAACTACTTACATCTTTCTCTATTTTTAATTTTTTACTTATGCACATTTATAGATGTATGCACATATCATAAAGACCTTTATGTATGTACATAGATTTTACATGTCTCTTTAAATTGTGATAATATTGAAAATAGCATACCCAACTCTGTTCATAGTATCTCTGTGCTCACCTGTAATTAGAAATCTAACAACTGATTGCAAAGAACAAAATTCTTACCTGAGAAAAGTTCTGCTATGTTTTCTCACTCTGTCATCTTATCTTGTGTCATGTGTTCAGAGACGACAGCTCCCATGAGCATGAATGCAGCCTATTTGAAACAAAGCATTGTGGGATGACATGTTTTAAAGTGTCAGCAATCATGTAGGCAGAAGCAAAGGGTAAAAACTTTCATTAACAGCTTGAGTGTATCCATTCATTTACAACTGCTATATTCTCATCTTTTGTCTTCACTTTGTGGTGTTGGTTTCAGTTGTTTTAAGACTTTTTAGGAGTTTTTTAATTAGAGGTTAAAGTAAGATAAATAATGCACCACATGACAGCTAATATAACTTACGAAGTCTTCTGAGTCAGTTGTATTCTTAAATAATTTCCAAGTTTTAAAAATAATGTATCATAGACAATTAGAAATTATAATAGCAAACAATTATATAACATTTATCATGTGCCAGATATTGTAAGAAGACCTTTACATATATTACTTCACCTACTCTTCAAAAGTATCAATTAGGTGGCAATGTATTATCCTCATTATACAGCTATAAAAATATGAATCTGATTTATATACTATGAATTTTGCATTTCATTAATTGTTTAACTTTTCCAAGCTTAGTCAGTTAAAACTTTTGTTCATTAGGACAATGAACTATCCCCCAAATTTAAAAAAAAAAAAAAGTTTATTTTCTTTCTAAAATAAAAATCATAGGACTCACTGCTAAAAATATATATAACGGATGAGAAATCATTAAGAATTCATTTGCACTATATATGGAAAGAAAATAGGCAATGTTATGTAAACTAGGAAAATTAGAAGTTTTCCAACCAAATGAATAAAGATGATTGAAAATTTCCTTGTTATCTATGATAGGAGCTTTCTTTATCCAATTTGTTTATTGAAACATATTAATTACACATATTTCTGGGATACAGAGTCATATTATGTATATGTATACAGTGTGTGATGGTCAAATCAGACTAAATAACATATTCATCACTGCAATCTTAATCACTTCTTTGTTATGAGGACATTCAATCTTCACTCTTCTAGCCAATTAATAGCCTGCAGTAAATTATTGTTAATTATACATGTGTAGCTCAACAGTATATCGATAAAACTTATTTTTCCTAAGTAGAGGGGAATATCCTTTCCCACTTCTAGTAACCACAGTTCTGCTCTCTCTCTCTCTGAAATTTAGAACGATTTTATTATTATTATTATTTGTTTGCTTACTTATTTATATATTTATTTTTAGTTCTCACTTATATGTGAGAACATGTGATATTTCTCTTTCTGTGCCTTGCTTATTTCATTAACTTAATTAACATAATTTTCTCCAAGCTCATCTATGCTTTTGGTTTCTATTTGATTTATTTCTCTACTAGTCTTTATTATGTCTTTCTGTTTACTAATTTTGGTACTAGATTGTTCTTGTTTTTCTAGTTCTTTGATGTGTAAACTTAGGTTATTTATTTGAGGTCTTTCCACTTTTTGGATGTTAGCCCTTTTGGCAATAAACTTTCCTTTTAGTGGTGCTTTAGTAGCATCCCACAGGTTTTGGTATGATGTGCCCCCCGCCCTCAATAGGTTTCAAGACATTTTTTGATTTTCTGCTTAAATTTCTTCTTTGACCCATTGGTCATTCAGAAGCATGTTGTTTAATTTCCATGTATTTGTATAGTTTCCAATTATTGATTTCTAGTTTCCTTCCATTGTGGTCTGAAAATGGAATATCCAATTCCATTATTGATTTCCAGTTTCCTTCCATTGAGGTCTGAAAAAATGCTTGATACGATTTCATTTTTCAAAAATTTGTTGAGACTTGATTTGTGGTCTAACATATGGTCTACCCTGGAGTATATTTCATGTTCCAATGAGAGAAATGTATATTCTGTAGTTGTTGGATGAAATGTTCTATAACTGTCTGTCAATCTCATTGGTTTAAAGCGTACTTTAAATCAATATTTCTCTACTGATTTTCCATCTTAATGATCTATCCAATGCTGAGAGAGGTTTTAAGTTACCAACTATTATTATATTGAGGTATATCTCTCTCTTTACATCCAATAATATTTGACTTACATATATGGATTCTCACATGTTGGGTGCATATATATTTAAAATTATTATACTCTTTTGCTCAATTGATCCCTTTACCGTTATATAATGACCTTCTTTATCTCCTTTTATAGTTTTTGGTTTAAAGTTTATTTTATCTAATATAAACATAGCTACTCCTGCTCGTTTTTTTCTTCCTATTTGCATGGTATATCTTTTTCCATGCCTTTACTATTAGTCTGTGTATGTCTTCACACATGAAGTGTGTTTCTTGTAGGCAGCATATAGTCGGGTCTAGCTTTTTAATTCTATCAGTCAGTCTATATTTCTTGAGGGGTGAATCCAACTCATTTACATTCAGGATTGTTATTGAAAGGTATTGCCTTACTCCTGGAATTTTATTGATTTTTTATGGTTGTTTCATATATCTTTTGCCCCTTTCTTTTCTTTTTATTGTGTGTCTCTACCATTTGCTGTGTTTTTGTAGTGATAAGATGCGGTTTCTTTCTCTTTCTCATTTGCATATCTGCTCTACCAGTGGGTTTTATTGTTTCTTGTGTGCTCATGATGGTGATTATCATTGTTTGGATGCTAGATGTAGGACTCCCTTGAGAATTTCTTGTAGGGCTAGTCTTGTTGTGGTGAATTTTTGCAATTTTTGTCTGTCTGGGAAAGACACTATTTCTCCTTTATGTGTGACAGATAGCTTTACTAGGTATAGTATTCTTGCCTGGCAGGGTTTTTTTTTTTTTTTTTTTTCTTCTTCTTCTTGTTTTTAGTACTTTGAGTATATAATCCAGTTCTCTCATGGCCTTCAAGGTTTCTGCTGAGAAATCTGCTGTTAGTCTGATTCCATTATAAGTGACTTTAACCTTTTCTCTTGCTGTTTTTACAATTCTTTGTCTTTGACTTTTGGCAATTTGACTACAAGGTGTCTCAGAGAGCACTTTTTTGGGTTGAATCTATTTGGGGATCTTTGAG